>NC_071352.1:10625000-10805000 GCF_027744825.2 Synchiropus splendidus | reverse complement strand
GTCAATCCATTCCTCCTGCACTCCGACAATAATTCATCAACAGCGTCGAGTCGCGGCGGCAATCCTGTTAATGCCACTTCACTCGGCTGTTGACACCAACGCTCTCGACCGCCGCGTGGACCCCTGAGTCTGAGCCGGCGAAGAGAACTTCAAAAGAAGTGATTGCAGACTGCTAAAAAGTCTGGGAGTTCACCGGCAGTGCGCTTCCAGTTGGAGTCCTCTTGAATGTTGCTGCGCCGTTTCGACAATGAGACTATTTTAGCCGACCTGTTGAGCTCGCCGACACTCTTGGCTTGATTCTATGGCGTCACTCCTCTTAAGCTTGTGTTGAGTCATCAGCCTCGCCTTTTAAACTTGCATCACGAGAGAAGAAAATGTGAGTCCTCATGAATTACAAATGAGGTTTGCAAGTTCTATAGAAGAGATTTCTTCATGGTCTATTTGGGTCTGTCAGGCCGAGACCTTCAAATATCTCTAGGAGGGTTAAAGATCAGCATCTCTACGGGTCACTGTCCAGTTGAAGGTGGGTATGAGAGCTATCTCCATCCAAATGAAGTGTGGAAGTATATATGTATATGAACTATAAAGGATGTGAACGTGATTTTCTTTGCTTTATAGACTGGCTTAGGCTACTTCCGGCTTGCATGTCATTCAGCCAGTCAGAGAAAACATCCCATCCACAAACTACACATCATGAGTAAGCCAAAGTAGTAGAATTATGTACATTGTTTCTCAATCCACATCACTAGAAAACCCAGATTTGAATGGGAGAATTCATCATCTGCTCATGTACGGACCATATTCCAGACAAATCATGTGTAATTACATGATTATTAATGGAAAGTTTGAGTTAAGATTCTGAGGAGATGAAATGGTGGATGAACAATAGCCCCACCAAAATATGTTCTAAATATAAAAGCATGACTGTAAAACCTCACAGGAGCTGTGGGAACTGGGCGTTACAAATTTTTTGTGAGCTGGCGCTCAGCGTGGCGACAGATCTCGTGGTGTACCGGAGTGTGATGAATGGGATCCGCTAATACATGGAGGCGTGTCACTGCTGTGCGATTTTGACTCCGCGTTCTGAAGCATGTAGCGTCTCCTCAGCGTTCTCGTCGCTAATGCCTGTGAGCATGTGTATCACTGGGTCTTTGCGTCTCAGGCTCTATTATCAGTGTAAATTAGATTTCTTTTGAAACACCTTAAAGTTTAGCTCACCTCCTCCCTCTTTTAGCAGTGCATGATGAGTTACTTTCAAATTATTTATTCTCACTATGAACATATATATATATATATATATATATATATATATATATATATATATATATATATATATATATATATATATATATATACACATCAAAATCCCTATATCATCAGCGTACATCAATGTCCATCCTCCACTCTCACCTTGCAAGCCTTGATGTGGTCTTTGTCTCAGATTGAATCCATCCGTCCAAGAGCACGCTTCACCACTGTTTCACTATCCTCATACCTGTCCTGCACTACCCTCACATACTTCTCTGCTACCTATAGGCAAAGCACAAACTAACCCCTTGAGTTCTGATGAAGCCTTTGCCTCTTTTAAATGTAGTTTTTTATACAGCTCATTATATGATCCACTCAAATCAACAGGATGCTCTTGGATACTTGTTTGACTCGACAGCTTGAGAAAAAAATTCATTATTGTGGACAAAATATTGCAAATATTATATAATGTAAAAATATATTAAATTATATATTTTTTTTTCATTTGATGTACAGGTTATTAGAGAAATCACTAGATGTCAGAGTCAGAATGAGATTTATTTTGCCTAGTATATTAACATTATACCAGAGGTTTTTCTCTGGCTGGTGGTGAGTCTTGAGGCTTCTGAGTCGCAATGATGAAAAGCTTTAGAAAATAATATACAATAAGGTAAATAAATAGTATATAAATAATAAATAAATAAATAATAATAATAATAATAAAATAAAATGAAATAAAGAAATATAAATATGTATATAAATGGAAAAATTGCATTCATAAAAAAAATCAATATAAAATATGAAAATTGGCATGAAAAAAAAAAGAAATGAAAAGCAGTTCTTTTGAAAAAGTGATTCCATGAGGTCCACATAAACAAAGGCAAAGGACCGCAAGTGGCCCATGGGCCGCACTTTTCCCGTGGTTGTTCATCTGCTGGGGCTCGATACACAACACACATGTTGAGTTGCAGCGGTTAAATATCATGTTGATGTTCACGATGGTCAAGCAGTGACATGTGTGGTTACACTTTTGATAAATAAAAATCCTGCTTTCACCCAGTTTGATATTGTCCCTGAAATAACTGATAAAGTTACCTGTCACTAGATAGTTTTACAAAATGCTCAAATTGAACGCTCCACACGCGACGGCACTCAGAGTTTCCATGTCCTTTTTGTTGTTTTTATTGGGCTATAATGCAGTGCTCCGCAGAGAACCAGCAGGGTGCAGACATGAGCTTCGCATAAGAACGCGATCTTTCTTTACAATAACTCGAGATTGAGTTTTACGGTGAACTTTAAACGGTGCGAGGAGCGAGTAGACATGCGGTGCCGTCGAGAAGCAGCCGCGGGTTTTGCGCGCAGCCATTCTCAGATGTGACGTTTGTAACCACAGTTGGCGACGGATGGAGGGGAAAGTGGGTGTACACATGAGTTGTGTGCTTCAGTTCAGATGAGCTCAGAGAGCAGATGCGCACACGTCCGTGGATTCCTCCGATCTGAGAGAGTGGATGAAGAGTGGATGCTTTCACACACACATAGAGGCGCGCAGTGGAGGATCTCATGCGTGCTGCGAAGACTGAAGCAGATTTTCTGGCTGGAATCCGGGATGCTGCACTGACCTGGACTCAGGAGAACCATCGCACTTTGAGGACTCTTTTGTCATCTTCTCTCCCTCCATTTCTGTTTGTCTAAACATGCCGGGATCCGCTCCATCGGGCCAGCCTGCTCATTTGGAAGGACGCCAGACCTCCAGCCTCTCAAATCTGCAAGTTCACTCCAATAAATTGTGACATTGTCTGTCAGCCCTCGGAATAAGAAATCGATAGTCAAGGAAGGGGACGCGGAATTTTAACGATCCATTTCCTCCCCGCGCCTTATAAATATGCGATTCCCCTGGATGGGCTCGGTTCGGTTCGAGCTTTTATCAGCTGGAGCGGCGCCGGTGGTGACTGATCATTGCTGTTGATTTTGTTGTCCATGCAAGACTCGGGGTGGAAACATGTCTGGCCACTTCTCTGAGAGGATCACTGCTATCAGAGATGGCATTTTGGTCCAGCACTTCGGTCTTCACCTCTAAAGTGCCCCGGAAGATCTTATTCATGTTCACCCTGTCCCTGTCTGTCACCTACTTGTTCTACAGCTTGATGAGCTGCTACAACTCGCTGCAGTTCCCGCTGCAGGAGAACTACGTGTTTCAGGGGCGCCTGGTCACCGAGGAGACAACTTTTGTCACGCTGAGGGAGAAACTTTACTCCACTCCACCGGGTTTTACGGAACACACCGACCCCGACAGGACCACAGAGTCCACCTCGCGCGCCCGCGATCACGCCGAGGCCGAAGAGAGGACGGCGGGATGGATCCAGATCACCGCCGCGGAGCATCGCAGCGGCGCGCCGGAGAAGGAGCGCCTGGAGTTCAGCACCACGGACAGCGACCTGCGTCCCAATTGCACCTCGGATTACGGAGTAAAGAAACTTCCGCAAGCCATCATCATTGGAGTGAAGAAAGGGGGCACCAGAGCCCTGCTGGAAGCTCTCAGGGTCCACCCAGATGTCAGGGCGGTTGGGAACGAGCCACATTTCTTTGATAGGAACTACGAGAAGGGGCTGGACTGGTACAGGTGAGTCCCAAAAACCAGCCATCTCTCCCACTCACACTCTCATTTGAAGGGCAAAAGTGAATGCTCACAACACAAGATGGATTTTTCAATGAAGATGAAGTGAAATTCACGTAGAAGACTTTTTATACATTTTATACTAATCTGGGCTGTATGGAGTGAGTGTGTGAGTGAGTGAGTTTCATTGGTGATTTGCAAAGGTGTGAGTCATGCACGAGTTGAATGGGTACAGAAAATATATGTGCATGTACTCGACTGAAAAATGAGGGAGTGAAAGATTGAACTCCAATACGTGGGGAAATGATATCTTTCGAAGCTTGATGAAATAAAAATGGATATATAAATTGATTTTAATCGATAGCTAATATATAAGTTATAAAATGAGTTGGTTAAAAAATGAATGAGCCCTATTTTTTTTATATATATATAACATGAAAATGAATGTCAAAGTGTATCACTTGAATGACCAATATATTTTGTTGACTGCTTCATATCTCCTGCGTGCATGACTGAGTGAGTTATTGAGTTGGTGAACGTGTGAGCTCAAGAGTGAGTCACCATATTTCACCGTATTTTTTTCTGAATTTACACTAGTATTTCTCCATGGTTAGTCTTTTTAAACATTTCCACTCTTTGATTGAATTTAAAATATTTTACACTGACTGGAAGTAACATCAATGTTCATTACAAATATACTTGTAGACTGAAAAAAAAAAAAAAACTCACTTCAACTCAAATGTTACTACTAGTCATATACACATTAATAGTCTGAGTCTGGGAAGCAGCACCAGTAGTCGAATCATATAAATGGCTGCCGCCAACCATTAAATCACAAGACACACATTTTCCTTTTGATCAACACAAGAGAAAAATCCCACTGACTAACCATGGTGGACTCACGAAGCCTTTCAGCACCATATTGCTGTGATCACTGACAACAGAATACGTCCTTGGAGCTTGTGCTGTATTCAACATGATTTGAAGAGCAGGTCTTTGGCCCATCAAATACACATCTCTCTATGTTCTTTGCCGTGATGTTTTTAAGGCAACTTGGTTTAGACCCAGCCAAATCCTTGAAAGTCTGGCTGTGCGCGTCTTCAATATTCAGTGTGTTACATATCTACGAGGCATTCATTTCCATAAAGACACGCAGCAGAGACACTTAAACAATGAATTAAATCAGGAGGGAAGTTTCATTTATTTATGATGCATTACAATATAAATGAGAACACACTGCACTGCATATCTGATGTTTTGTTTATCATCAAACCAAGTCCTCGGCGCATTAAAATGCCTGTTTCAAAGGTAATTGTGGAAGACCTGAATCTCTGTTTACGCCACCCTTCACCTCTCCTTCCCAGGTTTGTTAGTCGAGGTTTCACGTCTGTGAGAGGAGTCATAGTTCGGAAGCTCCTGGCTGGGCGAAGGCGCCGTTTTCCCGAATAATTGTATTTGACCACGGGACTCTCTAATAGAGTCAATGAGCTGAGGAGAATGACGCTGACTCAAAGTCCCGTCTGTTGCTCCGCGGAATCTCGTCTGTTGTGCTGGTGTTTGGGTTGCAGAGCATCTGCTTTCATCCTGCTACATAGACTCGGGAGCCCTCGGCTGCTCATTTAGCCGGTGTTAACGCACAACGTTTCATTACGCTGATGGTGAAAGGCTCATTAGACAGCACTATGACATGCTTACATAAATAATGATAAGAAGTCTTGTGTGTTTTAGGCACCCTCTAGTATTAAGAAGAAACAAAACGCCTTTAGTCGTGTTTTATTTGGTGGGATGCTGCGCCTCGGAATTATGAAGGTGAGCTGGATTTCATGTGCAGTTTAGACGCAGTGTGCTCTCTCTCGTCTTTAAACTAAACAATGTTTAAAACAGTGACAGTGATTTACCTTCATGTGTTCGCGCAGAACACTGTGCCAAAGCTTTTAAAACTGATGTTCAAAACAGACTTGTGAAACTGGGACTGTTGGACACCCAGTATTTGTCTCTTTTTCAACACTACTCACAGCTGAATTCACAGCCACCCATAGATTTGCACCGTCATTGAAGCAACAAAATAGCACAGCATATACTTACTGTTTATTTTAAAATCCCCTTTCAACCACTGTTCATATTTATCTATCTGGGTCAAAACTATGGGAAATAAGCATTTCAAACTAAAATAATTCTCTGCTAAGGCAGATAAAAATCTGCTTTTTTTTGTATATCACATTAGCCCCTATACACCACACAGTATCTCAAAACTGTCTTACTGTTGGGTGCAAAATGAAACATGTTGTCGGGCAAATGCTTTTCTCAAAGCACTTGGATGATACAGTGCATCCACAAATGGCTCTTCTTCAGGTGCTACAGGGTTCTTCCACAACTTCAACTTCTAGAACATTTTAATTTAAATTCACATTTCTATTTTCTGAGGCTAAAAAAAATGCCTATTTTGGGGCTAAGAACAATGACAAGAAAAAACAACACCCTGCAACACAGGGAAATATCTCTCCCTTTCACCCTCCTAATGCCCCCCACACACCACCTCCATGAACAATGCAAGACAGAAACCAATGATTTTGATACAATACAGTAGGATGACCTGTTTTTCTTCCCCCTCCCACCTCCTTCACGTGTGCCATTTCAACACAACTCATTTTAACAACCTTCAGCGCATTCATATACTATCAAAGCGTCGACCATTAGCATATTTGTATTGAGGGGAAAACCCTTTGTACGTGCTTAATTGTATCTTTAATGGTCAGAACCAGCAGGATGAATGGTTTTAAAACAACTTCCAGCACCAATATAAAAGCCATCCATTCGGAACACGCTTGTTTGTTTGCTCCTAAATGATGCATTATACTGCACATCTCCTCTCGGCCCGCGTCGCCCCGCCTAATGTGCACCTAATGGAAGTGAAATTATGATCAGTTACAGATGTTCAAAACCATTTGACATCGGCGGAGTAGAGTGAGACCAGCAATCTCATAAACCGCGAATCATAAATTTGGATCCGTCCAAACCATCACCTGCTCCACATTGTGATGGATACCATAGATAAGTTACAGAGACTTGCAACACAAAAGGAATCATATATAAATGTTTAGATGATATCCGCAGATCAGGGCTTGTGGTTTCTCTGCAGCAGATTCCCTTTTGTCCTCTCACTGTAAATAAATGTGTTTCAAATGACGGCACTTTTGTCAATGTAGAACTTTGCGGTAAAGCAAAAACAAACAAAAAAATCACCCTCCTAGCTCAGAAGCTACAGATCTGAAGTCAGACCTGAAGCTCCTCAACTAACCTTGTTAACTTTGTGGAGGCCCTAGAGTCTTCGCCTCTGTGGTGCGCCGTGGTTTATGGGGGTCACAACCCGAATTAACCGTCTGAACGAGGCAATTAGTCAGAGGAGAGAGTCAAAACACCGAAGGATTATAAAAAAAAAACCTCTCAAAAACTTTCTGATAAACGCAAAAATGAGCTTCTTCTGTCTTACAGTATCTCAATTTCAACTTTACAACACTGACCACCAGAAACTTTTATTTTTGAGAAGTTTACTCTCAAACTAATCCTTATTTTTTTTCATTACTTTATTTATTTTGTCTTTTCTGGCCAACTTCAGAAGTATATTTGATCACAAGCTGACCTCTTGCATCATATAACCTTAAGCGGGGTTCTCACAGAGATGTTTCACACAATTTTCAAGTGTTTAGATGGGAAAAAAACTGGTTCAGAACCGGGAAAGGTGGTTATTGGTTTGAACTTGTGAACCATGACATCATTGGTGGTTATATGAACTCAAAACAACCGTCACGTCTGCGAAACACATGTCTACAAATGCACTTGTTACACTACAGATGCGTCCACCATGATCTTCATCAGTGACCATCATTAACAGCTGTTGCTAGATGGTTGGGTGAAAACAAATAGTTCCAGTAAAGCAACAAATGTTTTCAGAATATCAGAGCAACTTGTCATTTTGCTGTAGTGTTGTTTACAACCACCTCAGGGACACCTTTTAGCCCCTCCCACTTTAGTTGCGCTTAGGCAGGCTAGTTCGATAGAATGGACCACAATTTTGGGAGTTGCCATTCGAGAACCAGAACATCGCTGGTGTGAAAGGCTCACAGATTTTTTTTTTTTAATCTGTCAAAGACTCGACCTATGAAGATAAAAAATATGCTGTTGATTGTAATGTCTGATGGGCCGCCATCCAGAAGCTCATCCTCGAAGCCAGAAATCACATTTAGGAACGAGCGAAAGTGGACAGGTCATTGGCGGTTTTGTGTGATTTGTTTTCAAGGAAGAAAACCAAAATGACAGAAAGAAAACTGCTGTGCTGCGGAACCAAAGTTCGCACATGCCGCCCGCACACCTTCTGTTATCGCCATCAAACTCCCATCTATGCGTCCTTGTTTCTCAGCCGGGTGACTTCGTAAATCACAGTTCAAGTCAGGGGGAGTCAGCTAGTGATGGGCTGGTGAGGCTTCATGAAACAGTGTCCACATTTCACAGCCCACCAGATGGTGCTCCATGCTCTAACATCTTTGAATTTGAACAACCATTTCAGAGAAACCTCACGTCATGTTTAAACCAAGAGCGCCATCTGCTTGGCTCTGAAAATGGTCACACTGTTTCATGAAGCCTCATCTGCTGGAGTCAGCTCTCGGCACATGTGAAGTTTTTCAGTCATGAATATTGAACACGCTAAATAAACCTCTTTAGACTACAGGACTGCCTTATAGGTTAATCTTATGAGTGATCAAATAATCTGGTGTACCTGGCTTATCTTAACCAAGCTCATTCACTGACATATCCTCTTTGTTATGTCACTTTTCTCAACCTTACAACAGCCATTCCATGCATGTCCGTTGAGTATATATGGGGTTCCATCACGTTCCAAATGATTGTAAAGCATGGTGCTGTAGTTGATATCTGTCTGCTTTTCTGCTTGGGTAAGTCCAGCACATGACATTGTGCAACACTGAGGCGGGAACTCAAGAGTCGGGTTGGCAACCAGCCCGCACTATCTCCTTTAAAAATCACTGGGTTGGCTGCCACACTAGTGTAGCAGTGAATAACACTAATCCTCTGGATGTCATGGCACCTGTCGAGGTCATGATGGATTCATCAGCGGGGGGATGAATCTCCTTCAAGTACATGCAGATATGAGCAACACTGGCAAGAGCCCTCAATTTCAGCGGGTATAGCGGAATGTTCTGAATGAACTGGTGGGTCTGAGCTGGACACAAGTGTCGTTCATAGCTGACAGTCTGAGGCGTGACAGATGAAACTGAACGAGCCAAAAGCCATACTTTGAACGGTCGAATTGACGCTCAATATTTAGGTTTAGAAGAATGGAATGACACAAAATGGAGCGAGCGTGAACAAGCTCCTATAAATAGTCGGCGGCTCTGTTGTGCTTTCTCATGGACACCGCTTTCTAGTGTGTATTTCGGACTCCTTGAACCAGCAATTAGCAATCTAGTGGAATCAAAACTGTACACAGAGGACTTTCATCCGCCAACTGGCACGTGTAATGTCGCACGAGTAAAGAGGACGGGCGTCCGCCACCAGGACTTCACTCAGCTGCTCTCTGGAGCTCCCGTCCCGTCCCGAAATAGGAAGCGCTTGAAGACCATCAGAGACTCAGCTCCACGCCAGGGTTCCTCGTAAACTTTGAGCGGTGAGAGATAATGCGCTTCATGAATCGCGCTCAGGATTGTCATTGTTTATCGATCACGTGCGGGGATTTATTTGTGCCGAGGGTGAGTTTTTCTCAGCAAGAACTCGGGGATGGATGGTGGTCTAATGAGGGCTTATTAGTGAGGATGATTGCGCGGCACTTTTGGCATTTGTGCAAAATGCCAGATGAATTGTGTTTACGCTGCTGTTAACAGGGGTTCGGATGGAGCGAAACACCATGGAACAAATCCCATTGTTTTGTTCTGTCAAACGCACACAAACACTCACTGGGACCGGCTTCAAAACTGCAAACAAGGAAATCGCATCGTCGACAACAACATTCACTCTCTGTGAAGTTAAACTGCTGACGCCACATCAGAGCCAATGTGAAGCGCTGTCGTCTCATATTTATTCTCCACCCAGTTCTGACTTAAAAAGACATTCACCAGCCAGAGTGAATGTCTTGTGGAGTCCAAGAAATTCTTCCCTGCCTTTCCTCCTCTTCAGTTACCAGCCTGAGGAGCCAGAAATGTAATTTAATTTTCACCTCAATTTTAATCTTTTGTTCATTACTCTGCAATTGAAAGAGGGAAGGAGAGAGAACCTGAAAATTGGGAACTTTTTTGTCTCTTTTTTTAATCACGTCATTCAGTGATGATCGCTGCTGCAGGAACAAGTAAATGAAGGCATCTCGGGGTTGAGAGCAAAGCCTTCTATTTTCTCCCAAGCTCCATGAACTCTGGATTCCTCCCTTAGTCCACAAACATAAAGTACAGAGGGTGTGTTTCAGTGTGGACTGTTGACCAACCAGGAAATGGCAGTCCTCTTGCTCTGGCTGTTTTGTAGAAGGAATATACAGCTGAAAATCCATGTATTAGACCGTGCCTGAACAATACATAATTTATATCATCACCAGATATGAACGTTCAAGGTCTTTATTTAGCAAGATCAACTGTATTAATTTACAATAACAATTCTTTTGTCCTTCTTTGTACAGCTAAAACCAGCCAACCACAAACCTCATTTTGTGCTTGTTGTTTATTGACAGCAGACACCAGGTCAGACTTTTTTTCCATGTCATTCAGTCTTAATTCATACCATAAATTAGTTATAAAAGAAAAGAAAACTACGCTTTCACCTCCTCCAACTGCATTAGATTCTCCCAGTCATTCATACGTTTCCTCGTCTTCTTAAACATGTTGACTACTGTGACCATCACAGCCATGACTGAGATGTTTGGAAGCCGAAAATATTTGTAAAAAAAAAAATGTCACCATGTCATTCTGAGCCAGAGGGGAGGGGAAAAAAAGAAGCGAAAGAAAAATCTGCCGAGAACTAAATCTCTCACCAATCTACAGCCGTCCTCACACAGTCCGTCTCTTCTTATGTCCGGCCGGAATATGCGACTTGAGTTCCACAAGCAACGCACTTCAGTCATTGTGAGGTTTCTTTCGTAATTTCTCTGTGACAAAACACCAAAAACCAGCCGTGATCATATCCACCTCATCAAATGTAATGTTTTTCTATACACATATAGCATGTACAAGTCCCTTTATTATTTATACACCATACAATACTGTATCATGCCATGGCTATTTATAAAGCACTTAAAAACAGCAGGCGTTTGCCACAAAGTGCTGTACAAAACAAGCAAAGAACACAGTTGGACAAATGCAAAAAATATAGAACCTTAAAGACTGAAAATCGAATGACGTAAAAATCATAAACATCACCTGTGTCCTTCGAGATCAAAAGAATAACTCATACATTGAATAAACAACACACAATTGTGCGTCACAGTGTCACAGCCTGAATGCTGGAAGGAGAAATAATAGAAATAACTTGAATGATATATAACATAGGTAGCAGAGATGGAGGAAGGTGAGGAGGCGAGTGGAAGTGGTGGAAACTGAGGAGTGAACTTGGAAGGCTGACTCTTGATACAAAAGTGCTTGTAAATCATCGCTATTTGACGTCTGGAGCGTGACAATGAGAAATGGAGAAGCTAGGACAAGCTCCTCAATGTATACAGCAGAGGAACAGCTCATGGAGAAACGTTCGGGAGGTCTGATTCCGATTGTGTGGACGAGTGAGGAGGAAATATGGAGGACATGTTGGTGAAGGCATACGATGAAGTCAGACCCTCAACAAATGTGGCCTAATATCTAGAGGTTCTTTTGAACCTCACACACCAGGCAAACTAGTAGACTATGGTTCTCACGTCTTTACAGGATTCACGAGTATGTACTGTATTGATCCTCCTCCCGAGAAACCTGCTGCAGTGCTTTTGGAAGCTCAAAACAACAAAATTAACAAGCCCCTCACCGACTGTATAGTGAGTTTTTACAGCGGTAGACAAAGCAAATAGATCTGATTTACAGTGAGTGTTTACGTGTCTTGGAACAATGCAGGCGAATATTGCATCCACCTCTGCACCAGATGGCAGCTTTTCCTTTCACTTTCTACGCCTGAGAAATCTGGCAACCCGCAACAAAAGTTTCAGTGAGCTTTTGCGAGATTTAATATCTGGGTGTTATTAAAATGACATTTTAACCCCCAGAGCAATAAACTCCAAGGGGGTGGGCCTATAAATCTCCCGGAGCATTGTTCTTACCCTTTTAGGGGCTGCGTCCCCGCGCGACTGAGAAATGAGCCTCCGATTGCTTCCAGCTCCCCGGCGATTAGTCTCAGGACACACTGTTTCCAATCTAGCGTACTCCATAACTATGTTACTTTTTGCTGCTGACTATTTCATTGGTTTCTTGACGCTTCGGTAGATGTGGCCTTTAAGGGGAAAAAAAGGGGGCTGTCAGAAAATGAGCGGTGCCATTTCCAACGAGCACTTTCTCTGTGCGAGCGGTTATGTATTCTGGTCAATAGACTCGCCGTGGAAAAACAAAAGTATCCTCAGAGCAGGTCATGGATCTGACTGCAGATTCCTGACTGGCTGTGGAAATACACTGAAACATCTCTTGTAAGGTCGGATCCTTGATAAGCTTATGTTTCTAGCACATTTATTCATTTGGAAAATGCATGAAACGCTCTGCTTTATTCCTCAGAGGATGATGTCAGTTCAGCTATTGTCTTTGTAGTCATTTTCCCAGCGTAAGTGTGTCAAAACATGATTCCAAAAGTGTTCAAGAGGAGAGGCGTAATGATGGGGGGAGAAGGGGGCAGGAGGAGGCAGGGGTTCATTTAATGTTTTTTTTTTTATCCAAAAAAACGCACTGCATTTAGCGCAGCCAAACATATCATCTCTGCCTGTCCCTTGATATACAGTGGTACCTCGGTTCTCGACCACAATCCGTTCCAGACGGCCGTTCGAGAAACAATTTGTTTGAAATCTGAATGGATTTTTCCCATTACAATGAATGGAAAAAGAAATAATGCGTGCCAAGCCTTAAAATAGTCTTTTGTAGGAGTGAATGTAGAGTGTCTGCTGCAGGTGCGCTGTTCCTCTATGTGTGTGGCCGCTGCATGTGGGAGGGGTTGCCGAGTGAGTGACGTCTCTCCAGAAGTGAAGAGGTGCCCGGTGCGTGTCCAGCTCTGAATGTGCGCTTCTGTGCAGTTTGGCTGTGACAAAGTCATAAACCAAGTCACGCTCTGTCCCAGACTCGCCTCATCCCTGTCCCAGCTCCAGCCCACAACAGGACATCAAACCCTGGAGTGAGCGCTCCAGCACCTCCCCTGTGACACTCTACCACGGTCCAGTGTGGAGACAGGAAAGGTTTTACACCTCAGTATGAAGAAAAAACAGTCAGTAAATGTAGCTAACGGGACACGTCTGCATACAGAGGCTGCGTTATACACAATAACAAAGCGCGTCGTGGGTCGCACATTATGTTTTTTCTGGCTTTTGTCAGGGGCGTTCGAGTTCTGGATTTTTGTTCAAAATCAGAAGCAAAAAAATCTCAAAATTTTTGTTCGAACTCCGATTTGTTCGAATTCCGAAGTACCACTGAATATGGAATCGTTTTGTGTTTGACATGTAAATGACGCATGTGACTTGGCAAGGTGTCCCTGAATGCAGCACGGTCCACTGTAAAATGTACTGTAAAAAGAAATGTTTTGTTTTGAAATGATACATTAAGACATTCATTTTGATTTAATCATTACAAGTAAAAAAATGTTGGTTGGTAGATGAAAAAAAAAATGCACATTACATTTGTACTCCGATGTTATAACTACTTATCTTAAATTAGATCAGTCTGGTATCAAATATGGAAATGTGATAAAGCTCTAATCATAGTCTTTCCTTCCTTCATGTAGTGTTTTGTTGATATAGCAATGGGATTGTCATTTTGACTTTTTTCAGTTGATGTTTTTGGAGTTATTGTGTGTTAGAGGTGACAGTTTGACACGCTAACATATGCCTGTCATAATAAAATAAAAAAAAGAAATGTCAGAAGCCGAGCTAGGGCTACGTCAGCGCTAGGGTTGCTGGTTTCAATCCCGAATTCCTCAGACAGACAACAGAATGTCATCAGAAGGAGCTGCTACTGAAGGCAGTTTTGAATTCTGCTTGTAAGACACATCGGAGGACTATTTCCCATAAGTCCCAAACAGAATCCAGCATTTATTCTTCGCTTCACACTCCATCTTTCATCAGCGCCACAGCCAGACCTGCCTCTCCTGACACCTGACAGGGAGCGAGTGACTCAACTCCGCGAGGTGGGCCAGATCCTCACACGGGCAGGAAGCCATCCCTTCCAGCTGGGGCTGTGTGCCGCCGCAGTGGCTCGCTGTCCCGCGCCGTACCAACATGGCAGAATCTGCCGACGTCTGATAAGAGGTGGCCAAGACTCGCAAGGGCGCCCCTCTGAGTGCTCCGGTGCCAGGGCTGCAGTCGAGGAATTAAACTTTTTAATTAGCAGCATCGCCCGGTGCTGTCAGGAGAATGGAGCACATCACTCAGGTCCTTCTCACTGCCCACCCTCCTTCCACTTGATTAAACTCCCAAGTACAGTCCAACCCTGGAGGTTCCAGCCGCGACAGGAACAATCATGTTTGTTCCCCCTTTGAGCATCTCTTTAGACCCAGCCACAGTGCCGCAAAATTACTCATTAGACGCCGCAGTCAGGAAGTGCACTTCTAAAGCCTTTTGTCTGGATTCGCTCCTCGGAGCGGAGAAATCGATGCACATGTTTTCCCGTCCACCCAGCGCGTAACTACATGATGAAGTTACAGGCAAGTCTCGAGCAAGAGAAAACTTGAGAGAGAGGAGGAAACTTGAAAGACATTTTTCCATATTTGGACACGAACTCCAATATAACTTCGTCTCATCCTTTATTGTTTTTCATAGTCACATTTTTAAGAGAGAAAACCCTACGAAACAAGCTTCAGCTGATTCATTTACTGAAAAAAAAAACAAAAAAAAACTATAAAAGTACAATACTACAAAACTTCATTCACTACTTTGGTTTGTAAATGACAAAACTGATGTAGTGTGAGATCTTAAAAATATACCTCTGAGCCAGGGGGATCAAAAATCTTTCCACAATGCACAGCCATAGAAGTTTCACGGATTTTTACATACTTAAAAAAGGCTCGAGCAGCAGGCCATGATGGGTTGGTTTCATGAATCAGTGTCTTTATTTTCTGAGGTCAGTTGGTGGCACTCTTGGTTTAAAATGGCATCAGGTTTCATCGTAATAGTTGTTCGAAGTCAAACTATATACTACAGACAGACAGCGTTCTCACCACTCCGAAACAATACGTGGTGACTAAAGCATGTGAGGAAAACAAGGAACAATAGCTTCATCTTATTTTGACGCTGTGGTGACGAAATCCAGCTCCACCAGTGCCATTCATGACGGAGCCTCACACTCTTGAGAAAACACAAAAGAGCCTGAAAATAAGCTAGAATTAAAAATGTCCTTTCTGAAGGATTTCTTGACAAATATTTGAATGAATGAATTCACAGCTTGCTGCAGCAAAGTCACACAAATTAACACGTCCCTTTATCTTATTCAGTCCGAGACGTAATATGGATATAACCAGGCCATTTTAGTAGGACATGTCACCCATTCAAATGGGCCAGCACAAAGTGACTGTGGCTCCCTACAGCAGGCTGAGATCACCCCGTTTAGTGCATGGGAAGGGCTATAGGTTACATTCAGGTATGTTTATATGACTTCACTTTTCCCACATTTTGTCATGTTACACACTGGTCTGAGTGTAGCTGCACAATATCCCAAAATGGTGAAGTGAAATAATCTTTTCCGACATCTTTTTTGACTAAAAAAACATAAAATAAATGCATAATAGGCACACTCAAACTTCAGGTATTTCACTTTTCAGAGATGAAGCAAAGCAACAAATGACAAGGAATTGTCAGGTCTCGAAATGTGTCGAAGCACTAATCTAGGGAATTGCTTCAGCATTGAGGCACTGCAGTCTGGAGTATTGAGGGAAAAAACAAGCCCAGGTCAGGCCACCTGACTTAGCTTAGTAGCCAAGGGAATAGGGGTGGAGCTTTTGCAGAGACAGGAGAACCACACGGTCGACCAGTGCTTCAACTCTTTATGGCGAGGTGGGAGACACTTCCGCGGTCCGTTCCCAAAAGGCACCTAAAAGAAGACATATATCGAGAGATTCTTCAAGTCAACTCAGCGGTCAGTTCACCTTCCAAAATGACCCACAGCACACAGCCAAAAAAAGCAAACTGGCTTCAGCAGCAACATGTACAACTCACTTGAATTCACCAGATCTCTGGAAGGACCGACCTTGCCTATTCAACGTGAATGAGCTGGTGAGGATCTGCTGTGGTGAATCGGGAAATGTGGTTCCCAAGTAGTGATGGGCTCGTGAGGCTTCATGAAACAGTGTTCTCATTTTCAGAGCCCACTAGATGGCGCTGTTTGCTCTAAAATCTTTAGATTTGAGCAACCCATTCAGAGAAACCTGGCACCATTTTTAAAGCAACAGCACCATCTCCGAGGCTCTGAGAAGGAGGACACTGTTTCATGAAGCCTCATATGCTTATGGTATTAAAAACTCTCTCTAACTCTAATTTGAGCTCTCCAGAAGCAAGGAGAAGAGTGCAGCACTAATATAATGCTATGACATTCTTCCTGACATGCATCCATCCTCTTTCACCCGGCAGCTATTAAGCAATGGGGCATTTTCAACTTGCCTTTATTGTAGTAAATGGTCTGAATAGTCCGCCACAATTTCAGGGAGGCTCTTTTCCTGCCAGGATTACCGCTCCTGAGACCTGAGACCAATCCACCCCATGTTTTGACTGCGGGCGATATTACCCTGGCATTTGAACACCTTGATCAATCAGAAAGTCACTGCATTGCAGCACAATCTCTTTTAAAACACACGGATCAACATGTTTTTCTGCTCAACAGATCGCAGTTTCAGTCCTTTGCCTCTCTTTTTGATACTTCTTTATTTGATTCTGGTCTGAGTCTTGCTGAATCTGCGGTGAAATGAGACTTTAAAAAGATGGAGGACATCAAATTTTGTGCCTATAGAGCGAAAAAAAATAGGTGAAACCAAACTCATCTTGCCATTGGTTCCTGCTCAAAATGGATGAGCGACACACTCCACGTGTTCAGCTCATTCTCTCACACGGGAGCAGCTCCTCTCCAGAAGAAGGACTCGATTTTACTTATGGTTGGAATCTAATTCAACCTCTTTTCCTGCTTCTTTTATGAACGGCTGGTCATGGTTCACCATCAAGGCCAATATCCATTTTATTTTTGAGAAAAAGGGAAAGAGGGAAATTTGGAGCAGCCTCCTGCTACGATGGAAGGGAGGCCATGCTTTTGTTCAGATTCTCAGGAAACCTTGTTTCATCCACAAAATGATTTATTTTGGACCTGGAGGACAGTCGAAGCTGAAGCCACATTATGCTCAAAGGGATTAATCTCTCCCAAAATATCATTTGCATGCAACGGAAGTGCCACAATGTGCTCATCTTCATGGGGAACAATCCGTCTGTTGTGGAAAATTCTGCAACACAGGCGTCTTAAAACCTCAGCAAATACCCAGAGACAAATACATGTCAGTCATACTTGTCCAGCTTCCAGATTTAACCATGCATCAGAGTGTTGATGGAGCTACAGATCTTCATCTTCATATTCATGTTCTCACTGGTCAAATAGAAGGAAGTCATAACAGGATAAATATAAAAATAAAGGATGCAATAACAGGAAATAAATGTACTCTTTCCGTCAGGATATTACTAAATGTACATTTAAATTAAATTAACTCATAGTTCAAATGGTCTTCATATGCTTTTTCACAAATATTTGTAATTAATTTTTCAAATAATTCCAGATAATCAGAGAAGAATTATTTGATGAAAAATAATGAGTCATGCCTAGAAGATACAAAATAAATAAATAGACGATATATTTTAATTGAATTTTTTGTACTAGATATTATGAAACAATAATTAAAAAAATAAGAAAAATATTAGAAAAATCAACTTTCCATATATATATATATATATATATATATATATATATATATATATATATATATATATACGTACGTCATCCAAAACAAAACAAAACAAAAAAAAATTGTCATTATTTTTTGGAGTTCATGTTTTTGTTTTTCATAAAAAAATATGACGCATTGTAACCTGTAAAAAATGATTTCTATACCACCGTTTCTTAGATGGTCACCATTTTTTGCACCGCAGCTTTAAAATCTTATAAGAAACAGCCGCTGCATCTTTCAGTCTCCCTGAGTGTTAAATAAGTACCAAAGTTATTACTATTTAGAATTTATTGCATCATAAAACCAGGTTTTTGAGATATAATCGTTCATCAAGTGTCTCCGTTTCGACAGGCTTGTAATATTCTAGGTCCTCTGTGTGTCATATCAATGTACCAAATGCCACACAATAATGAGGGCGAAGTAAAATATAGTTTCCTTTTATGAATCCTTCAGTTACAGTGTTTAATGAAAACGTCAGATTTACAGACTTGTGCGTTCAATCCGTTCACACCTGTTTTGTGGATGTGGATGTGGTGTAGTGCCGGATGAGGATCAGCTCCTCTGGTTCTGAGTCTGAGAACCTGGTTCAAAGGGCGGTTAGTGGGTTGGAGGACGGAGTCTTTCATGGGTTGAAGAGGTCAAGGATCTTGGGGACTTGTTCATGAGTGAGGGTTTATTCGGGTATAGGTGTTAGTTTTATGGATGTGAGCCAAAGACAATGTTCTTTATAGGTTTACATACTCTCAGCTGCTGAAAAACTATGGACAGTAACTTCCTTGGAGAGGTTGAAAAGAACAAGTACTTCTTTGCCGTGTCGAGACAAGCCAAGGCGGCAGGGCATCTTGTCAGGGCGCCACTTTTTTCAGATGTCAACCTGATGTCCGTGGAACGCCTGCTAAAAGTCCTAGGGAGGTTTGCGAAGTTTGGCCCTGTCAGTTTTGGCAGCTGCTTCACAACCCGACCCCTGATAAACAGAAGCCAAAGGATGGACGGATGCAGACCTTCGTTTCAAATCACCCTCAACTCTTCCTGCGCTTTCCAGTGGAGCAACAAGCTGACAAACTTAATTGAATTATGACGGCGTGATGTGTTGGGACTCCGGAGGTGTGAGCTAATTCCTCTGTTTACACCCCTGAGTCACTGTCACAAACAAAGACAAACACATTCACTGGCTTCCAGTATCTTGTTTGCAGTGATTGTCCCATCGCCTTTTGAAGTTTCTCATCGCTTTATGTTGTTTACTTATTCATTCTCTTTTCTTCCTCTCCGCGCACCACAGGGTATTCCGCTGGAATCGTTTTGGCACAGTTTGAAACAATGTACGCGTTGAGTATTATTAGATGTGTTAGCTGCGCTCCACGTGCGTCTCTTGCATGTGCCGCTGTTCGCTCGTGTGGAGAGGGAAAACTGTCGCTCCTTCAAAGCTTCCTGGGTAAATTGTAATGGATAAATCACAGATATAAATTTGTTTGAATGCAACACAATACATCATGTGGTCCTGAAAATATAGGTCAGGAAAGGGAGGAAATAATCTTTTTTTTAAGGGAATATGAAGGTCAATGTCACGGGTACGAAGGGACGAGGGAGCTAAAGCCACGTATAGAGTACGTGGTGTAGGACCCAAGTGCAAGTGGTTATAGGCGCAGGAGGGAATTATAAACAACATTTAATAATTAAACAAACTAAAACAGAACAGAGAGCGTCACCGAACCGGGAAGAAACAGAGCAAACGCAGAATGTAAAAACAGTAACGAAACTAACAGAAGTGCACAAACATGAGTAAAAAGTCAAAACAGAAAGCGTCACCGAACCGGGAGAAAACTACAAAAGAAACCAGGGAGCACACGGAAAAAACAGGAAGAAAACACTAACTCAGGCACTTCAGTTCAACACAGAGAAATCCAAAAAGCTAGCTAACAGAACAGGAGAAGCCGAACACAGGGAGAGACACGAGAACCAGGAGTTAAACGAGCTAGCTAGCACACAGAACAAGAGGAGCCGAACACAGGGAGAGATACGAGAACCAGGAGTTAAACGAGCTAGCTAGCACAGCAAACAGAACAAAAGAAGCCGAACACAGGAAGAGACACGAGAACCGTCACCGAACCGGGAGTTAAATGAGCTAGCTAGCATAAGAGACCGAAACAATGAGAACCAGGAGTTAAACGAGCTAGCTAGCACAGCAAACAGAACAAAAGAAGCCGAACACAGGAAGAGACACGAGAACCGTCACCGAACCGGGAGTTAAATGAGCTAGCTAGCATAAGAGACCGAAACAATGAGAACCAGGAGTTAAACGAGCTAGCTAACACACAGAACAAGAAGCCAAACACAGGGAGAGACACGAGAACCAGGAGTTACCACAGGGGAACGAGAGGAGTCCAAAATCACAGGAGTCAGAGGAAACATCACAGGGAACGTGGAAACACACAGGGACTAGAAGAACTGGCAGGAAACAAAGACAACGATCTGGCACACGTTGCTGGAGCCCAGGTGTTCTTGAAGACAGTAATCAGGTGGTAATCGGCTCCAGCCGTGTGCCAAAGGAACAGAGGGAGAGAAGCAAAACCAGGACTCGGAGCCTGGAAGCGGAGCCATGACAGTCAAAGGTAGAAGTTTTGAGGTGAAGGAGATTATTTGATGTTGTTCCTTTACAATTTTACACCACAAACTTCACCATATTATAAAAATTGATCATTCTCTAAAGAACCCTGGCTGTGGTAGCTTCTTAGCTCGACACTGTTTTGCAGTGTTCTCAAATAGTTATCACTGGTTTCCAATTGTTAAGCCAGAACCACTGAGACTTTTGCTGTGTCTTTAGGTGCAGTGGAAATAACCATTGACCCTCAGACCCTCCACATCCTAATATTCACCCATTTTGCTGACTAAACCATAAGATTAATATTTCACAAAACTGATCTGGAGAAGTCTATATATTTTCATAGATCACTTGAAGTACTATGTAGTTAATTTAATCCGGAACTACAACCCAAAACATAATCCAGAATATTAAAAAAAGCTGACCATTTATATAGATTTAAAGAAAAAATAAGAATCTGGGGATGCTGCTCAAGGGTGTAATGGGATTCTCTCTAACTTTGTTTCGGTCTGTAGGTGTGTGAACTGCTCTTGGTTATCCATTCCATGCATTTTAAGTGAGCCCTGAGTGAATCTCCCTATAGTCACTCTCTACTCTAATCGACCTCTGGTTTGTTTCATGTCTACAAGACGGAGGAAGGCAGAATTTTAAGTATGAATTGATTTTTGAATGAGCATACATTTACTTTTAGACACCTGCAGGGAAACAGCTGGGCTGTGGCGCAAACAGCGCTCGCATTAATTGACAATAAAGCAAGGGTGTTCCTTCTTTGACTCAAGGTCACTCTGACTTAAACTCTGTCCTCGTGTAGTTTGGTTGCCATGAAACTCTATCTGGGCCAAGGTGAGGCTGCAGTCGCTGTAACTAATGGGCTTATTTAATTCAATTTATTGCTGCGAGCAGCGGCGTCGTATGAGGCACGCTGGTCACTGTAAGACTGAGGTTTCTTCATGAGAGAAAGGAAGTTTAACCCTCTTGGAAAAGGCTTATTGTTTGAGCATCACTGTTTGATTTTAGACTGTGGGAGGAGGAAACCCACACAAGCAATGGGTTCCTTTGGATTCCAGTGTTGACTCAAGCTGAAAACAGGTAAATAACTGACCAATAAGGGGGTTTTGGGGGACAGCTGCATGACGCTCCATTTACCTGTCACCACCCCCTCAACCATGGAACCCTGCTACAGGTAGGTAGCAGTTCTCACCGAGGCGAAGTACATGACCTTCCAACAAGGGTTTGGTCTCTTCAAATATTTTAACTAAAGATGGCTTGATACCACTATTTCACATCCAATAGTATATTGATAGTGCAGCCTTGAGGATTGGTCGATACTGATCCAAGCCCATATCTTTTGACCGCTTCAGGGGTCAAGGAACGTGTGGTGAACTGCCTTGGTTTTTTGAGAACAGCCTTTAACAGCATAAATGAAATACATATAATACATAGTGCTAAATAGCATGTTTGATGCACCACAGTAAAATCAAATGCCATTTTGACATGCAAACTAGTTATTGCCGATTTTTAGGATTATGTCTCGGATTGGACTGGTTCTTGGAAAAAAAAATCTATATTATTTTAATGGACCTTGAACTTTCTACTCATTCTTCAGTGCAGGTTTCTAAAAAGACTCGGGAAATGTGTCATGGGTCCATTACAAAAATGAGAATTGGAGTAGTAACTGTCGCTCGGCCCATTGAAAACGCTTGTTGAAATCCTGGGCCACGCCCACTCTTCCGTGATTGGTCAGGAGGTGAAACTGGAGCATTCCTAAACGGCTTATAAACTCCACACTTACTGCTCTTCGATCCAAACCCGCGTATCCTGTCCACACACCTGGTGGTTTCAAGATGAAAATACATGGAGCTCATCAGTTTCATAGTTTTGTCTCTCACGCTTCACATCCGTGTCGGCTTGTGATGACAGACACATCGGAGTCACATCAGAGATTACTCCTCTACTAACTTGAGTCACGCATTACAACAAGGTGGGTGGGATCACAGCTATGGGGCTGGCTGTGGTAACCTCTTGTTCCCCCGAGATTTCAAACCGTATACAGCAATAACCTCAAAACTGCGGGACTTTCTGCATCACAGAGAGGAAGACTTCAACATGTGAAACATATAAGTCATGAAAGTTTGACTTTAGTTGCTTTTTTAATAGTCTGAAATAGTCTACTTTGTGACCTTGGTCAGATTCTAGACCTTGGCAAGAAAGTGCAGGACAGACTGCTAGCAAACCCACGAGTCTTGCAAGCATCTACTCAGCATTTCCCATGAGAGCCTGCCCCAGCAAAGTGAGCTTCCTCCACAGCAGCGCTCTAAATTTCACCCTAACACACCAGAAAATGCTTCATGTACATATTTCATTGTGCTGTTGGGACACAGCTCCCAATTAACATTTCCCGACTCTCTGATTCAATCGCAGGGATCCAAGTGAAACAGACCCTGCAGCTCTGTGCCCAAAGGCAGTTGCTTTCTCTTAAATTTGTTTTGTAATACATCTCAGGGAACAAACACACGCTGGGCTAACTCCGCAAAATGCTCCGGGGTTGGGAAAATTAATGCACCATGACGACTAGTTCAGGGTAGGAATTTTACACCTCGAGTTCTATAATGTATGGCGCCATCTGTTTTGGTTTGAATCTCCCAAAGTTTTTTTTTAAATGGTCGCTTATTGATGTGTCGTCGTAGCAGGATCGATGGCTGATCAACGCCTTTGCTTGGGAGCAAAAAAAAATTGAAGTGCGTCAACAACTTGCTATGTGATCGGTTTTTCCCGAGGCTGTAAATAAACCTCCGACCTGAGTCCCTCATCCCACCAGGTCTATGATTGCAGTTATTACCTTCACCTGACAGCGCAGGTGTAAACCACTTTGTCACTCTGAAGGAAAACAGCAGGGGCTCTGGACCTCCAGTTTGGATCAAGAACCGTCTTAACCACCCACTCACCTAAATGAAAAACAGTGCACCTGTTCATTAAGGTGAACTAGCGTGTGTCACATAAAAGCTTTTGGAGAAATCTTCACGCCGTAAAATGCCAGCGTAGGTGTGCCGGTTAAATATGTCAGCTCATTACGAGACCCGTTTCTATGGTAGGGGTTTCGCCCCCTGCCCTGGATAAGTGGTGGCCCACAGAGCTGTTCCTTTCTGCTACTTGTCTCCATGTCCTTTTTTCTCCACCCCTACCTTTTCACACCACAAAAGCCGCAGCTCGAGCAGAACAACAATGTGTCCGCCGCGTGATGTGTCAGTTTCTGAAAGCAGCGACGGAAATTAACGCAATCATCCGACCTCCTGTCATCGCAACGCAATGCGGGATACCGTCAGGTTTTGGAGGAGGAAACACAACAAGAAGACAGATTTCTCTTGAAAGTGTCGCTCAGTTACGACCTGGCTTTTAAGCCAATAAGGAAATTATTTGCGAGTCTTTTTTTTCAGTTGGAATTTCATCTAATGCTTCTGGAATTTGGACTTGAAGAGTCCTCACTTTTCCTGACCTTGCCTCGACATTTTGGTCCGGAACACATCCGACAACTGACATCAAAAAAATTCTGTGGACTTCATTTAACATTAGTCACTTCTTTAGGAAATGAATAACCAGCTTTCATACCCTAAAATCCTTTAGTAATGGTTATCAATATTTCACTTGCCCACATGAGTGTGTTTTTCAAAGGTAGTTTCCTGTGTTGCCAGACGCGCGCGGTACTGAGTAGGAGTCAAGATCCTGCTTGACTGTGTGGAGGCTGCATCTTCAAACTGCAGCCAGCGACGCGCATGTATGATGACACATGGTTTTGGCTTCAACCGCAAGAATGAATGTCATCGTGTTTGTGTGGCTGTGAGTGAGTGTATCGCTGGGTGTTAGATAGTAAATAGTACTTTTGTACTGGATTATTTCTGGCCCATTGTCTCGATCCTTATACAGGCTTTTCAGTTTTTTTTTGATTGCGCTTTCACCGATCATATTATGGTAAAATACTGAAGCAAAACTTTGTCGTGGTTGGTGGTGTTCCATTGTGTATCACTGCAGACAGACTTCACAATCCACTCTGTTTCCTTGCTTGATCTTTTCAGCCACTGACAGCTCATCCTGAGTCGACCGACTCAACATCCAAAGTTTCAGCTACCTCTATACCTGCCTCGCTTTTGGAGACTTTTGTCCACTAAAATAAAAGTGTTCATCACAGCCGCTAAAATTTTCGGTCCATAGCTCTGTTGCTTTGTAAATGAAAAGGAATTTTAATCGAGTTTGTGATCCTTGAGTTTGTGTTTATGTTACTTGTGTTTATTTTGCATTTACTTGCTACCAGTAGGTTTTATTCATATCTCTGGTATAGGTCATAATGGGTTACAGCCAGTTTAGAAGATTTAAAATTCTCTCCAAAAATTATAGACAATAAGAATAAATAATAATAATAATCCATAAATATAATAATAGATAAATAACATTGCAATATTTTCTTATAGAAAAAACAGAAAAATATCAATTAAAATAAATAAAGAGTACAGATGACTATTTTCCACCAAATAGTGCCGTGGTACATTTATCATTTATCATGTAGATACTTTTTATGTATTTGAAAGACCAAGAAGATACTGCAGAATAATTAGCAAAGTATACGCTGCTGCTTTAGTCCCAACAGTGGGATGGATTTTCAAAAAAAAAATTCAAACACCACCAACATATTAATCGTCCTTTTCGTGTTCTGAAAAAGTCATCCATTCCGGATCTGGGCCACATGGCTGTTTGAACAATGTGCAACATCCGTTACATATATATAACCCGGATTCGGTACTGATCCGGGCCACTTCGGACCCAGATCAGGGAGATATCCGGTGCCGAGGCAATGAGGATCTGACGACTTGTAACCGGATCCGACTGGTATCGAGGTAAAACCCACTGATCCACTGAGCTATTTGGCTCCTCTCATGTCAGTATTTACTCCTCCCAAAGCAGCAGAGCTTTAAAACTGACCTCTCCTGCTCATTCTCAGTAATTACCTGATTTTGTGAGTAATTACAAGCCTGATTAAGATCAGAAATTAATCACTAAATGCCTTAATTAACAACCATGAACATGAATAACCTTTGCCTGGTCTTGTGAAGTTTTTAATAACACAATATCACTTTGTTGGTCCTTTTACTGTCCACCTCCTGAACCTGGTGAATTTGACTTGACAGATGCCAGATTCCAAAAGCCAGAGAATGTCCACACAAACCAGGTCTCCCTGCCCTCAACTGCCACCTGCACCCGACCCCTATGACTCCCTCTGCGGGTGGTGGGTCCGCAGGAGGGACGGCCCGTGTCGTCCTTTCGGGCAAGGCCCGGCCGGGCCCCATGCCCAGAGGCCCGACCACCAGGCCCAGAGGCCTCAGACCCAGGCATGAGGCCTCAGACCCAGGCATGTCACCTAGGACCTGTTTGCCATGGGAGACCCTACCAGGGGCATAACGCCCGACAACATTGCTTCTAGGATCATTCAAGGTACACAAACCCACCACGATAAGGTTGCAGTTCCCGGGGGAGGTGTCCTACCGGGAGGAGACCCCGGGGAAGACCCAGGACTCGCTGGAGAGATGATGTCTCCAGTCTGGCCTGGGAACACCTCAGGATCCCCCGGGAAGAGCTGGAGGAGGTTTGTGCGGACCGGGAAGTTTAGGCTTCCTTGCTCCGAATGCTGCCTCAGATAAGCAGCAGAAGAAGGCGAAGGTGAAGGTGAAGGTGAAGATTGGATGTTTCCAGATGTTCTGCTGCGGGTGATGGCAACACCTTCAGCCGCTGACTTCCTTGAAGGAGCCTCTGGGTGCAGTTCCAGTGGCTCCTGCAGTTGCTTGTTGACTGTCTGAGCTGCCCTCTTTATTACTGTATTCCCTAATGTCTAGATTTAATGCACTCTCAGAGGTCAGATATTGTGCTGGCAGCAACGGACCACTTCCTCCTCCGCCGCCTGCCCATTAATAACGACAAATAAATCACCGCGAATTTTCTCACTTGCATCTTGCTGGGGATCATTGTGGGCTATATATCTCCGCTGCCCACTAAATCACACGTCACTCATTTGTTTTTACAGTTTTGAATCCGCTGGAGACTGATCGTAAAAGACTGGCGCTTTGCAAACGCTTAAACACAACAATGATTATTTGTTGAGATATTAATGTTTCCCTTTTGCCTTTCAGAATTGTGCAGAGCAAATTGAGTATTTGACGCTTTAGTTAATGGCACATAAACCAGCATAAATAGCGCGCGTCTGTGTGTGAGTCAGGTTTCGAAATTCAACAAAGGACAGAAAGAGTCATTCAGTGCCAGAATTTTTTTTTTTTTTTTGCTTCTCTCGACGCATCAGATTCCGTTTCATCATCCGATGATATGGATGTGATCAGACGGAAGAATTATGATTGTTGTCAGCGTGTGTTTATCTCCATTTGGCCCTGCATCATCAACTTTACCCAGGGAGCACCTTTCATTCCATTCAAGTGTGAATCTGCCAGCAAATCTCTTTAGCTCTCTGAGATTAAACTCTGAATAATCCCTGATAAATTCATGCTGCAGCCTGGACAAAGTTTGCTTGTTTGCAAGTGCGTGCAACACTTTTCTCTCAACTGTTTTTACAAACACAGCGATCATGACCGTTGGGCATTTGATATCTTTTGCTGACAGATCTGCAGCTCTTGCGGGCTTTTGTCAATCCAAGTAGGTTGAAAGAAGAGATCAACAGTTTATGTTAAAGGCTAACTCATGCGGTTTCTGCTACAAAGAGGTTAAAGATGGACTGAACAGGACGTTTTTCGCTCGCGAGGCGATGAGTCTGTGTTCACCTACAGACAATGTAGAAGCACAGGCCTTGAGTGATGCATCCTTGTTATGGTTTGGCCTTGTTTATAATAGAACATCTTCATGTTTGCTTCCTCCTCCTACTGAACAGGTTTGGGTTTCATACAGTATTTGCTGTGTACTACCTCACATGGACTATGCAACTATGGTTTGCACGTACTACAACCTCATGCAAAACTGCACAAAATAAATCAAGGAATAAATAAAATATAGATAGAAAACACTACCACTACTACTAATAATAATCATGAAATGCACTTCAACTGCACTGGTACCTTACTGTTATGTTATTGCATGCTATTGCCATGTGACCATGGCAACCTACTCTGCAAGCCACTGACTATGAAAGGCATTCCAAGGAAGGAAAGAAGTTCCAGAAGTTTGAATATGAATGATGCTTGATCATTCGGTGTGGGGTCAGAGGACGGGTAATGCAATCATATGAATTACTCCCAGTCTTTTATTGCATTATTGGCAAATGATAATCATGTTATGGACAGAGAGGAAGAAAAAAAAAAGAAAAAGGTCTTTAAACATGGACTGACAGTGGAGTCCCATAGAATGGAGTGATCACAGCCGGCTGTACTGTACAAACAGGGAGGCATAAAAGGAGTAAAAATGTCAATGTAAAAAAACTGTCAGTCTTTAGTTTTTTGCTTTGTTTATTCTTAAGGTACATGTTACATTGCAATTTTTGCACCTGGGTGCAGCCAAGGCAGCAAGACAATGACATTATTATTATTATTATTATTATTATTATTATTATTATTATTATTATTATTATTATTATTATTATTATTGTTGTTGTTGTTGTTGTTGTTATTATTATTATTATTATTATTATTATTATTATTATGACGCCTATCATCCATTGGAGTGCTGAACTCTGTCGTTCATCCGTAAGCACTTGAGCTCTGTCCGGGTGTGATGGATGTTCATGCTGTTTTAGTGAAGTTCTATCATTGTGTTTTGATGGACGGCTTCATGTGTTTAATGCATTTGCCAGAATTGATGTACAGTTCACTAGAATTTGTTGTATTTTTGTTCTGTTTTTATCTTCTCTGTTGACTGGCTGCGATAATCCTGTGAAACTTGTGAAACTAATAAAAGGTTTGTGCTGGTGATATTGCTAAAACTGAAAATAAAAAATAATTAAATAAATAATAAAAAAAATACATTGATAAAACCATTGTAATATTAATAATAATAACAACAATAAAGTGAGACAAAACATAACAACAACAACAACAATAATAATAATAATAATAATAATAATAATAATAATAATAATAATAGCCTGCTTCAATACTGAATAAAATCAGCAAAATAAAATTAAATAAAATAAAATCATCAGGAGTGGACCATACACTTCTGTAGGTTGTGAGATAAGGTGGGTGTTAGCTGCCTTTTTATGTTGTTATGGGATGTAACTATTGTTTTTAGACATTCTAGCTAAACCCCAGAGCACAGACAATACTTTATATTGACCAAAGTATATAACTCAGTTATCAGAGATTTTTAGTCTCCCCCCTCCAAGAAATCTGCGTCTTAAACATTCCTCAAAAGGCACCTGCATAACTCAAACTTCAGATTTAACTATAGGAGATGTGGCTTTATGACATCAAACTGCCGTCACAGGGTGACAAAACATCAGCTCTACTGCTAGTTGAATGCACATCAGAACATGCAGGTTAAAGTTTTTTCAGTCCAATAACCATATTCATATACCTGGAGGCAAAGCTCCAGCCAGACAAAATATTTATGAGCGTTGCATGCAATAAAAGCGGCAAAAAAAAACCCCACATGAAGATTAAAAAAACATGTGCAGGACACTGGTTCGGTGCTTACACAGACGTCTATATTGTTTACGTACCATTAATCTCTCCCAGCATTCCTCCCGTCTTTTCACTTTTCACATGAAAGCTTACATTGCTGAAGGCGACTTGCGTTCACAAACAGCTAGTGTAACACGGGCGGCGTATTCACAGAAGAGTAACTCCACCCCAAGAGGAAAGGATTCATCTGAGAGTGGAAAAAAAACCACACACACGCTCACCATTGTTCATGGTCGGGGGGTGGGGTGGGGTTTATTATACATAATTATGTTGTGAGAACGCAGTTCGCCTCGAGCAGATTATTAATTTTAACTCATTTGCGAGGTCAATCCGAGACTCTGCATTCATTACGTTGAAGAACGAAAACAATGTCGTCGAAGGTAATAAAGTTAGCGTCGATATTGGGAGACATGTAATCTAGTTTTTGCGCATTAGAGTGAGTTTGCGGAGTGTACACGATGACATCCAAACATCACTCCGGTGAGTCTAGTTATCAGCATCTTCGGGTTCTCCTTCGATCGGCGTTAAAAATGCAGAGCAGCGGAGTGTTTGGCTGACCTTGATTTACAGTGTTATGAATGTTCGCTTTTTTAGAGAGCTTGAATTATGCAGCAACACACATGAATATGCATCAAATATATACTGTTCTGGAACGTGTTTCGGGAAGATGGCGCAGTTACAAATGAGGGTTTGCTCTTGAGGGTGAGGAGAAGAGATATATTCGACCTTCAGGCACAGACATACAAGAAATCCAATTCTTGTTTTCGACTACGACGTTATTATCAAATTGACTTGCGCTTAAAGTGAAAAAATGTCACCAGACACGGCTGACATTCCAAGGCAGCTAAATCCTGACGCGTGTGACCAAATTAGCTCTATGTTTATTTGTGCAAGTAAAAACTAATAAAGTGGAAATGCATCATGAAACTCTTTTCTGGGTCATGAAGGAAACATTTTCAAACTTCAACGGCGTGTAGACCGGGTGTGTGTTAACCCATTATCGATATTTATATATACTATATATGGGTTTTATTTTGTTTTATTTAAATTTTTGGTTTTGTTTTGTTTTGTTAAGTAGCTGTCCATGCAATGTTATGCTACCATCGCGTCACGAGATCTGAAAACAATTGATATTTTCCTCATGAAAACTATCATATTCTTACTCCCAAGTGCGGAAAGCTGACTTTGTTGACAAGGACCTCAGTGTCCAGTGTTGATGTCAGCCTACTGCATTGATCCTTAGGTCTCTCAATGGCGTGACCCTCGCGGAGGGACTGGGGTTAGGATGTACAAGGTGGGGTGATGATTTCCAGCTGTCATCTCGCCTTCATATTTGATGTGATTTGGGATATACAGTAGTAACGGATAGATTAGGTGTCATGAAACAGTATGGTAGGGTCGACGAAACAGTGTCCGAATTTTCAGAGACCACTAAATGATGCTCTTGGAGTAGAAATGGTGTGAGGTTTCATTGAAATAGTTGTTCATATCCAAGCATTATTCAGCAGACAGTGCCATCTGGTGGTGAATATTAAGGCCACGGTCTCATGAAACCTCATCTAAACATCACTAATACGTATATGTGCTTTAGCTACAGTTCCGAATCGGCGCCACCCGTTGGCTTAACCTTCACCCCACCCTACGTCCTTCTTTTACGTGACATGCTGCCGACAGGGGAAGGATGCGCTACGGTAGACAAAGCATGTGCCTCAACCGAAAGCCGAAAGACCCATTTGCCCAACATTGCGAACAGATATATATACGGACAGAGCGTTCCATCTGTGCTCTGCGCCTATTTCGTCCGTATTTCTGCGCTGTACCGTAAAGCTTACAGACAAAATGGAAACTATGGAGACAGTGTTGCTGTTACAACCTGATACGTAGCTCTGATGAGACACGAAGGAGACATAACCATGGCAGAAATTCTCCGTCCTCCAATCGCAATGTATTTAAAGACCTCACCGGCCACCGCCTCCTACAACGCTGCTTGTGCTTCATCTTTTGTGCAAGAGGTACATTCCACAGTCGCCATGTTTGTCACTGTCATAAACTTTTGACTGTGGGCTGCTCCCCCTGGTGGATATATTGATGAACAGCTATACAACATAAAGAACGCATGGAAGCATGTGAACAGTGACGTAACGGCGTTTGAAATGGACAGGTACAATTTTGTACGTATTCCTTGATTTATTTTGTGCAGTTTTGCATGAGGTTGTAGTGCGTGCAAACCATAGTTGCATAGTCCATGTGAGGTAGTACACAGCACATACTGTATGAAACCCAAACCTGTTCAGTAGGAGGAGGAAGCAAGCATGAAGATGTTCTATTATAAACAAGGCCAAACCATAACAAGGATGCATCACTCAAGGCCTGTGCTTCTACATTGTCTGTAGGTGAACACAGACTCATCGCCTTGCGAGCAAAAAAATTCCTGTTCAGTCCATCTTTAACAACTTAGCATGTTGTCATGTAAAGCGTCGTCTAAAAACCCAAATGTTTATGACCGGGTTGTGAATACCGTTTGGTGGCGGACACAAATTTTACATCCAACCTTGCCGGAAAATTCAAGGTGACAGACTGAGACTTTCAGGACAGCTGTTACACTGAAAAGAAATTGTCTCAAGAGTCCTTGAATTGACAGGGTTATAAAGAAGCTGTCTGTTTAATTGTGGCGTTCGATTGCCCAAAACTAATTAAAAAAAAATGCGATTCTTCCTTGAAAAAGAAGCTTCTGTTTAAGAAAAGTGTTTTGAAAACATCCAATTATCTTCTTTTGTTTCAGCTGAATCCAAAATGTCTCATTTCAGCTCAACTTAAGTGGCTCACTGTTGCACAAGTGGGAGAGTGAGAGCCAATGGGAGTCTCCAGTTTTTGACACTAAATTATGCGCCGCTGAATTGTTTACCCATCAAACCAGGACATGATCCAGCGTCGCCACTCAAAAAGAGGTTCTGCATTATTTGAAAGAGCGGTATAAAAGAGAAACTTTCTTCTTCTGTCCGTGAGCCGAATCGATGACAGTGGAGGGAAAAGAAAAGGAGCTTGCTGTCTTTTATGTTTCATTGCTTTCGGGTTCTCACGCCGAACTCACTAGCTCTGCGCAGCGTTTAACCTCTTCACCCTTGCGCCCCTCGGGCTCCGGCAGGAAGCTCCAGCCCAAAATTAATGCAGTGGCGAGGAAGTAAACCAAGAACGGTGAATGACGGTCAGATAATTGGGGTGCTGCAGCTCCCAGCTCACTCCATGATGTGAGGGGTAGCGTGAGGAAAAATGGGGTTTCGCTCGGCACAAGCATGGACATTCCATCCTACACTCCACTTGTGTCCTCTTCTTGCTACGAGTATCAACGGCGCCATCAGCAGTCCTGAGTGCCGCTCAAGCGTGAGAGAAAGCGGACCATCAAGTGACTAAGTGGTTCACCTTGGCGAGAGTCGTGTTTATCCAGGAGTCGCACGCAACAGTGACACACGCGCGCCCACTCGGACTAATAAATCATGGAAGGTTTGATGCGCATCGATGGGAAACGCTTTGTCAGTTCTGATACTTGATTAGCATTTCTGTCACTTCGCCTTACGTTGAACATAACTCCAGCTGCACCAGTCAATTCACGCTGCCCATGGGCATGAAATATGACTCGCCATTTCTCAAAGTGACAGGCCGCCATCACTAAACGTCAATAAACGAACAATTCCGCTGAATGTTGGGATGCTTTATTGCACGTCCGATTCCTTCCCTGGCTGCGCCATTGATTCGATTGTTTCTGGCAAAACTTTCATAACTTCATTTTCTGGGTGACCACGTAAATATTCAACGGCAGCGTTTGAGTTTGTGGCAGTAGAGAGAGGCTGTTGCGCCAGAAGAGAGGAAATACTTTAATATGACAGGAAAATAAAATCTTAAAACCATTCATTCATTCAAATAATCATAAATAAGTCAAGTTAGGATGGATATCGACAAGTAAAAAAATAAATATTTCACATGGATTTTATTTAAAATATAAATTATGAATAATCGCTCAAGAAAACATGCAAATATATTTGTTTAAAACATTTTTTTACAAAAGCAAAATGAAATAAAGCCGATTCGAGGAGGAAAAGAAAGAACATTCAGTTATTTTGAGAGCTCAACTAAATTTCTTTTAGTCCAAAACAATTTGTTTAAATATTCATACAGTCAAAGGTCAACATGTGGCCCTCAAGCCGCACTTTGGTTCGCGGTCCCCACACAGGATCGAATAGCTTCACCAAGATTTGGCAACTTGTTTGTTTACTCCCAATAAGTTTGGATCCAAACTGCTGGTTTACCAAGGGTTTTGTGAACACATTTCGTTCCCGACGTGGCTTTGACTTCGACGCTAAACATGTTTAAATGCATCAAGCTCTGATCTTCTGCAGATGGATTCCATTGCTATTCATCGTTCCCCAACAGAATGTTGATTTATAAATCACTGAAACATTTTTGAGGTCATGTCTGGGAAGAAGTTGCAGAGAATTTGACCCTTAGCAGCACAATTTTGTCAAACTTCCAGAATACACAACACACAACCAACCAAATCTATGTGTCTTACATCTCACGCAAAACATTTTTGTTTCTCCTAAGGATAAAAGGAGGGTTGAAATCTTGAAAAATAAAATATCATTCAGTTTTTTAACTCGTTTAAACCTTTAGTTGTACACACTGAAATATATGTATAGAATTGTTAAAGAAACATGTACTACACTGCATCCAGCAGTAGTCTAAAACTGTGAGTTTCCTTACTTCTCAAGCTTTGTCTGAGCTCAATACGGAAGCAGTCATGACGCTCTCCTCCACTTTCCTGACTGGTTTCACACTTACCACACTGTTAGTCTTCAATTAAAGCGAGCCGACTGCACACTCTAATGTGGAAATTACGGGGTGTATCGCGTTAAGTTCAATGCAGGATGTGATATCCAATTTTCATGTGAGCGTTACGTAACCAGTGTTCCTCTGCGCTGACATGGGAATTAACCTTCCTGCCTTTTGCGTATGTTCAGCATCCGCTCAGCGTTCATCCTTTCCATCTGTCAAAAGTCTGCCATGTTCCAAACATCAGCGCTAACAGATGCCATAAAGTTAGAACCTTGCTATTTGTGAGTCGCAAAAAAAAAAAAGCTGGATTATTTCCATTTATTCACATCTGTCACTTTGCATATCCACCACATAATGCGCCCGAAACTTCGGATCTCTCGTAACGTTTCGTCAAAAAGCCATTCGCTGGGAATGTTTTTGGAAGATGCCTAAATCTCCACTGCCGTATTAAACAGATGGCGACGAATGCCGTTCCCAGCAACATAAAGGAAATTATTCCCACCATTAACGGAACCAAAAGGTCAGAAAAACCTAACTCAGTTCCCACTAACTGCCTCGCGCATTTTAATGCCCATTTATTCAATGAGGCTTAACGCATAATGAAGGACCAGTATGTTGTTGTTTTTGTCCAGCTGTAAGCAACAGTGGATAATTATTGAATGATAATCCAGTAATCCTCCTCTGGATTTTAATGCATTTATAGCAGTATTGATTATCATCGTGGTGGACACAAACCCCAAATATAATGACGAACCTCCACTGAAAATAAAATTCTTCAGAGATGTGACCTGATTCCTCCGCAGCTCCTGGACTGGCACAGTTGCACTGGAGGCTCAAGACAAATGATGAAACCCTGGAGACGGTCACTAGCTTCATTCATTCATCCATGTGCTGCCACATGTTCCCATGATGGAGGGCAGAGGGCTGGAGCCTATAGAGCACGGAGGGCAGCCTGGAAAGGTCACCTGTCTGTCACGCACTGAGACCTGGGTCATTTCCTTTCTGGATTGTTTCACACTGAGGGAGGAAACCAGTGGGCCAGTCGGAGTGACGACTGTTGTGTGAACAGTTTGAAAATATTAACATATCAGTCCTATGAAACAAACAGACTAACAGATTTCACCTTTTAATAACCTAAATTTGATGGAAATGTTTAAAATAAAACAAAGTAAATAAATGTCTATCAGCTAGTTAAACCCCTCAAAACACAAAAAATAAATTGTGATGGTTCAAATATGTCCTACTGTACTGTACTGACCGTGAACTAAAAAAAAAAAGTGAATATATATATATATATATGAAAATAAATATATTAAATAAATAAACAAACATTTTGATCAGAAAAGTAACATTAGTAGTCACCTTCAATTTAACCATAATGCAAAAAAATGAAACAAATTAGGTACTGTACTTTACTGTGTGTGTAAAAAAAAAAATATATATATATATATATATATATATAAATATATATATTATTATTATTTTTTTTTTCACTTGAATATTGGTTTGTATTTTTTTCTCAATACATATATATATATTTTTTTTTTTAGAATTATCTTTTTTTCATCACAATTTTGCTGGTAGTCATTTTTTTTTTATTTTTTATTAATTGATTATAATTATGATTTGTATTCTTTTATTTGCCCGTTAATTTTCTCTGTTATATATTTCTTTTTCCCTGATGAAAAATCATAGTATAGTATTGTTTGCAGTGAAAGATCAGTCGCTAACTAACTAAACTAAATAAATAAATAAGTGTGCAATGGAATAAAATTAAGTTCATAAATGTTTGTATTCAACAATTTTATTCTGCGTAATTGTTTTTCCTGTGAGACAAAAAAAAAGCAAAATCAAAATTCCTCCATTGATGTAATCGACTGCTGCTCCGGGCATGAGAGCATATTTGTGTTCACTCATGCTTTGTTGGCTTGACTACTAAAAATAATAACTAAGTAGAGCGTGAAAATCCCCACCAGACTGCTCTGGTTTGGGTTGTTTTCTCTGATTTTTGTCCAATGTTGTTGAGGGAAAACTCCTCAGAGCTTGACCTTTGCTTTCAGCCTTACGGCCGACATCGTATTGAACAAAGCAAATCTTCTTTGTCTTCCTCTCTGGGGGTTTGTGATCCGAGGGCCATAATGGACACAAGCAGAAATTGTATTGGAGGGGCGATCTGCTCGTGGGGATATCTTCCCCGCCGGTCTGCATCTGTTCTGGACACGGCCATAGACTAAGACTGAGAGTAAAGATTACTTTCGAATCGGAGCAATATTCACAGCGGCCGGTCTGTGAAGTCAGTCGGACTGAGATAAAAGCGCAACATAGCTTTCAAATCTTCTCATCTCTAGAACAAAGAAGCGTCATGCAGCAACACAAAGCTTCAGCTTCTTGTAAAACCTTCTAACTAAAAAACAAAAACAAAAACATTCACATGCATATTTACAGCTATTATGATCATCCGAAATGCTTCCAAACAATTGAAACGCATGACAAAATGCGCAATTGATCATGATAACAGGCTGTTTAAATATTCATCTCAGAAACACCACAGTGTTTTCACAGTATAAGACCAGAGTAGCTGACTTTCTAGGGAGGACTCTACCCTGCCAGCTCTGCCCTTTGTCAACAGTTGTGCTCCTGATTTTTACGGCAGGTTTTTAAGCAAAGCCAAAATGGATTTTTTAAAGGGTTGGCCTCAGGATTACATCGCACAAATGACCTGGATCTGAGACGTCCAACTGGAGGAGCTTCTGCTTTGCTAACTTGACGGTTGGTTATGAAAATAGAGCTAAACCAAAGGACAAGGCACTGAATCCATGGTCCAGCCCTCATCTACGAATCATGTATTCAAAGCAAGGTCCCGGACACAAGCGTCTGAAATGGGTTTTTTCCGAAGGGTGGCAGGCGTCTCCCTTAGAGATAGGGTGAGAAGTTTTGTCACTTGGGAGAGGCTCGGAGTAGAGCTGTTCCAGACACGTCCAGCTGGGAGGAGACCGAGGGGTCGACCCAGGACCAGGTGCAGAGATTATATCTCTACTCTGGTCTGGGAGCGTCTCGGAATCCCCCAGTCGGAGCTGGTGGATGTCGCTCGGGAGAAGGGTGTTTGGTGTGACCTCCTGAAGCTGCTGCCCCTGCGACTCAGCAACGGATAAGCGGGCGACGATGGATGGATGGATGGATTCAAAGAACTACTGCCAATAGCTCCTTATAGCAGGGTGCTCTAGTTGTACTATGAAAAGTACAAAGATTATTCAGGTATCCTGTCTGTGAATTGTTAAACTCAGATATCTGCTTTTTAGAGCGTGGGTACCACAAATTATTGTGGTATATTATATTATTATTATGGTATATTTATTGTTTTCCACCAAAATATTTCAGAATTTTTGAGTTGCCATAGATTTTGGCATGTTTTTCGGTGTTATTGACAGCAACAAACTTGAATGAACAAATCAATATTCCGTCATTTCAGGCCATCTACGTGTCCATCCACTTACAGTCCTCCTGAACATCCCTGAACATGATTTTGGTGGCGAAGCTATTAATAAAAATTAATCCACACAATCGACTGCTGTCAGCCAGTTCTGCAGTGATGGGTTGATGAGGCTTCATGAAACAATGGCCTGATTTTCTGGACTTCAGCGGATCGGTCTGCTGTTTAGCCTTTGGTCTTGAACAACTATTTCAATGAAACTGTTATGTTACCAGCTCATGTTAAATCAGCATTCAAGTGATTTCTCTCTTCAATTGTTAGCTGCCGCTTGTCGCGACTTTTAGGAGCGTTCGTGCATGTTTCATTCTTTTTTTCGTCGCTTGCGAATCTTTGTCTTCAAGCCTTCTTACACCATGCGTGTAGTTCTTAATATACGCCCCTAGTCTGCGGTTCGCATTCCGCTAACGCTAGCATTCGGTGCATTATCATACATAGCATTCGTCTGATGCTTAAGTGTCTGTGTTTGTATCTTTTTAGCTTCTCACTTCCTCTTTGTGAATAAACCTCTGGGACCTGGAAAATACTTTCCATACCTCGAGTGGCCACTGGAAGTACAAAATACTTGTGTGGTGACTTATTATTTAGGGAGAACATTACATCACAAACTATATGTGGCGGCTTGACTTGTAAAATATTTAATTTAAGAGGACATTCATCTGACCAAATAACAAGGTGACCATGGCGGGTTATCAGGCTTGCTCTTTTGTGCCTGAAGTCAAAGACGAATACGTGAGAAAAAAGGCCGGAGGAGCTTCAGGATCACGATTCATATCTCTGGAGCCACGCTGCAGTGCACTGTAACTCCTGCCAGCACACATCGACATGAACTTTCATCACCAGCGAAGCATCGCAGACAGTTAACTGAAAAAGCAGTGATATCGTTTTATGGACGGCCGTTGAAAGTCCCGCTTTTACAGGTTCTGACAGGTTTAGTGGCCACAACTGCATCAAACCTGCATTGATAGAAAGAGCTGAGTCTGCCAGTCTCCCAACCAATTTCCATCCACGGATCTCGCCGTGGACTTTGATGTGTGGAGCTCGACCTGAAAACCTCAGCTGCCTCTCTGTATTTATTTCTCCTACTTCTCTAGCTTCTGCCACCAAATGACTCGTGCTCATCTCAATTCTAATTGATGCAAATGTGATCGTGACATCCTTTGATAAACATCTGCTAAGGCCTTCATGAGAAGAGGTGATAAACAATAATTCCAGTATAAGTCGTACGAGAGGGGAAGCAGTGGCCTTGTTAAAAATGTCACAAGAAACACTTGCCGAATGTGGTCCATTATCAATGCGTTGAAACTGTCAACTTCTATTGATGGGATTTTAAAATGCCACATAACTATTCAGTTTCAAATACAGTCACTTAGCTGATGCCTCTTGAACTTTCAGCACCACCTGAACCTGCTCCACCAAGTGCAGTTGTAGTATCTTTTGTATGTTCTTTGAACTACCGTATCGGAAGACAAACCTTTAGGGCATTTGACACTCCACTACCGGTGATCTAGGGCTTTAACTTATGCGTCTACTTCATGCATACGACGCCTGTTACACGCGTCACATGCATTCATAGAACCAGGGTTACATCCCGCAACCACAATTATCTGAAACAGAACACGGCCTAGTTCAACTTCAAGTGTACATTTCCATTGTGAGTTTGCACTGGCTCTGCCTCAAGAGCTTTGCATTCAACTGTTTATAACTACTCAAGAGAATCGAGACAGGCACTGAGATCATGATCAGGACTTGACCATTTGGTCTGAGGCTTTATACAGTACCCTTTTTTTTTCCCACTGGACAGCTACTGGACAGATGACTGAATGAGACCTCAAACAACATACCATTTTTAGGCACCAATTCTGTGAAATGCATGCGTTCAGTTACAAACAAGAAAAAATAAAAACATAAACCATGGTCAGTACCAGGGTGGAATTCCTGCTAAAGATCGCCAAACTGTTGCGTTTGTATCTTTTCATATTTTTTCAGTTTTAAATAAAATCTAATAACAATGTAAATGTGCAGACTTGAAATTTTAAATCCAAACGTCCGGTGAAGGTTAGCCACGCCCGCTATTCAATGGCTAACACCCATCATACCATTGAAAACAAAACGAATTTCCCTCCAAAATGTCTGACTTTTCCAGCATACTTTTCCTCTACTATCACTCTCCCAAGGATCTTCTCTGATGCTGCCCCCATTTCTTTAATTCGTTGGTGCTTTGGGGACACTCCGTCCTTTCGCATTGCAAATGAGGCATCATTTCATTATTGAATAATTTCTTATCAATTAGACGCCAGCTATAGAACTGCAATAGCAATTTGTTAGCTGAGTCAGGGTCATATATTCGCCGTAATAGTGACTCAAAGTCAATGTAATTATATCATTGAATAGCCAATTAAAATTCTTCTTAGAGGCGCCGCTATTCTTTTATTTACTGTCCCTCGGCAGACGTCTTTTCTCTTGTCTCTTCCGGCAGGTTTACAAGGCCAAACCCCACTCTGCACTCACACACAGACACACACAGACACACAAGTACCATCTCTCCCACGTGTGCTCTTGTCACGCTGCTTTAATAAGAGATAACACAGAATTATAGAAAAGACAATACAGTGTATTCACACTCCCTCATACTGGGGTAATGGCCTGGGGAAGCTGATTCAATACCGCAGGAGCTTCTGTCCAACCAGTTTGATCAGGACAAAACAGCATGTGGGAGGCCACTATTCCATAGTGTTCTCACCCGCCTTTGTCCGAAGAATGAAATTAGCCACACGTCCTACATGCTACAGCCTCCCAGCTTTCTCTTTGCTCCTTCCATGTCGCAGGCAGTGTAATTTCACACTAGGTTATTTAGGGAAGCTCCTAAAGCTATGGGAACAAAAATCTTGAAGTGTGTCGATACATTGTATCAGAGCTCAAAATCAGGCCCATGGAGGATTGTGTGGGGAGAAGATATAAATATTTTGTTGCGGCTAAATAACTATAGAAGTGAGTAATGCAGATAAGGATCCGGATATGGACAGAGCCCTCAGTCCGTTCTCTGCGTTTATTGTTTATTTATTGGCAGGTATTTCTGCACGTTTCCGCAAAGCTTACAGATACGCACCAAACAGAGCAGTACCACTGGAAACCATGGGGGCAGTGTTGCTGTTATTACCCGATACGTAGGTCAAAAGAGACACGAAGAAGTCATGTCAAGGATGGCGGAAATTCTTCAGTCGCGATATATTTGACGTCCTCACCGACTGCTAACGTCTACAGCGCTGCCTCTGTATCCTCTTTTGTGCATTATCAATACTTCTTTTGCCCTGTTTTTATTTGTGGTTTGTCAATGTCATAAACTTTTGACGGTAAGCTGCTATATTGGTCAACAGCGATATCAATGTCAGGAAATGTTGAAATGTTTAAACGTTAAAATAACTATTTTGGATTGCCGTACGCCAGAACAGCCTTGGTTGGAAACCCTTACCTTTAAACAGGAAGCATGCATAACACAGTTGCTCTGCGATCAGATCAACTGTTGTCCTTCGCTTCAGTGGCCATTTGTTTTATCCCTAACACGTCAAGCACATAACTGAAATCTGCTGACCGCTCCATCCGATGATTTAGTCTGAAAGCCAGCTGTCCTGATTGCCAAGTCAGGCCGCAGGCCACACCTTACACACTGTCACCATGAGCCTGAGGGGTTTCCGGAAGAGACTGACCGTGATCCCTGGTGCTATAGAAAAAGAAAGAAAGCTGCAGCTGATCCTCTCTCGACTCAGTGCACTCAGCATGTTGGCCACATAATACCTTTAGTCCTTGGCTGAACTGCATGGCATCACTCTCAGAGCTGTCACTCTGCGATTCATTTTTTTCCGCTCCTGCAATATCCAAGGTAATAAGAAAAGAATAGCAGCAGAGGAAAGCCGATTTTGGTTCTGGTGGTAACACAGGTGGAGTCACAGGAACACTTTCTTGAAAAGAGTGGATTTTGGTAATCTCTAATATATAACTCGGACATTGTTAGGTGTCTCCTAGTGGATCATAACTGTAGTACAGGCAGACAGGCCATATGTTTTGGTGACATTCTACTGACTGATATTTTACTGTTGCAGTGCTGTTTGGTGTGATGAACTCTACCATCACGACCACACAGCCCCTATGGATTGAGATAAAAGCCTGAAGGACACGCCAGACCCCCTGCGAAAACTGTGGATCTGTTAATGATTTTCTTATTTTTTTCTGCCTTACTCCATCCAGTATTTGCGGTTAGGTATGATGTATCATGACACAAATACTGCAGTGTCCAACTTTCCAGGGGGCTCTAGATGGTGCTCTTGGTTGAGAAATAATTTGAAGTTTCATTGGTGTAGTTGTTCAAAGCCAAACATGATCCAACAGACACTGCCATCTAGTGGCCTCTGAAATTTAGGACAGTGTTTCACGATGCCTCATCTATACATCACTGAGTTCAGTACAGCCCAGAGGTGATGTCTTACCAACTCAAGCATCAGGGTTCTGGAAAGTCCTACTAGCGCAAAAGTGACAGCAGTTTACTTATCTTCTGTGAGCCCTACTTCTTCTACTGCACATTTTTTTCTATTGCTATTAATTCTTTGGTTGAGAACACAACTATTAAAGAAAATAAATCTGCAACATTTTGAAGACACGAAAGACGAAACCATCTGGCGACGCCTTACTGCAAATCTATATTCATTCAATGAAGTACCATTACTTGGTGTGATGAACCGTTTCATGAAGCCTCATCAAACTCATCACTAGTCATTGAACACTCGTGGTCATGATGCTGAAAACTACTGACTTGCAGAATAAATAAAATACAACTAACTTGCTGCATTGTCTGGTCACAATTCGTCGACAAAAGAAAAGAAAAAAAGAACACAGGAAAAACTACATGGTGGCACAATGACACCTCATTTTTATGCCATTATTAAATAAAGACCTGTCCTGGGTTACAACAATAAAGGTTTAATGCATTTCTATGTTACGACACAGTGAAGTGAGGGTTGCATTCACTGTCTTTAGATTGTTTTTATTTATTTATTTTTCTTGTAATTCTAACCCTTGATAACAGATAAACATACACATACCACAAGATGCTAATACTTAGTATCTGGGTGACACATTGAGTCCCTGCGCAAAGAGCTCATGTGCTCCGTGTGTTGAAAATAATAATAGAGCCCGGCCATAATAAGCAATATGCTGATGATGTTTCACTCTACTGAAGGATCCCATGCACTTGTTAATTTTATTAATATGCAGCCTGAAGCTCTTACGCTTAAACGATAGAAACGTGCTTCCCACCAATCCAATGAGCACTGAAATAAAACAGCAGCATTCTGAGGATCTTCCTCGCGCTCGATGTTTTTTAAACTCTAAAAGCCGTCTCCTGGTTCTCATTCTCCGTGCGCACGTCTTTGTTATTCCTAATGGCTGAATAAGTTGCTCCGGCGTGATTTCATCCTGCCACTCACATAGGTAAGTGATAACAGCCCCTCAAACCCATCTCCATGTGATTATGCAGCTGTTACTGTAGAAAAGAGAACATAGTCGAGAAGCATGTGGCAGAATTAATTCAAGCCGGAGGTGTGGTTCCCAAACCTGCCCATTGTTAGCGCCGTCTTCCACCCTGCATCTACAGTTGCTGCCATTTCCCATCTAACAGGATCCATTATTTAGTCAACCAGAGCAGGCTGTGAAGTTATTTTCTTATACCTTATGGACTTGGAACGTTTCGCTGTTGTAGTCTATTTATGGCTCCTGTTTTTGACTCATCCTTCACAGTTAAAGCATCACAGAATGCCGAACCAAGCTGTTCACAACTTCAATCATGCTCACTTAATCTTCGTTCTTCTGAGCATAATTGAAATAATACAACAGGGCAAAAATAATAAAAGAGGTTGGTAAAAAAAAAAAAAAACCAAAACATTTTCCCTTCAAACAAGTCAGACTGTTTTTGTTTTGAGGGATAATATTGAGTTTAAGCTTCTCTTGAATGGCTGCAACCTTGTAACATTTTAACGTGAGTGAGCCACAAATGTTGCACTTGATGGAAGTGTGTTGTTCCCCACTCGTGCAGACCGAGCAATGATTCACCACAACTCTGCTTCAAAGACAGTCCAGCAGTAGCTTTTGCTTGATCTTGATGAATGCAAGCAGGACTGAGGAACCAATGGCGTCACTCAAATAATCATTTATAAGGAAAGTAGTTAATATTGAAGCTGAGGATAGATGCTAATGCATGCTGTTTTGGTTTGTGCTATGCTCTATCTGAAAAAATAAAATCTTTGGAGTTCAGTAACTATTTTGATGGAGAAACTATTCAGCAGCTCAGCTTCATGAAGCTTTTTTGATGCTGAAACCTTGACAGAACCAACTGAAAAAAATAGAGCTAAGTCATACAAATGCTCGCCTCTCTGCATATTGAATTTAATACTCTATTTTTTTAATATTTATGACATGCATCCACTGCAGCTCAGCAAACAAATCCAGATCGTGATGCTCTAAAATCTGAATTTGAACAACTATTCCAGAGAAACGTCCATCAACGCCATCATCTGGGCTCTAAAAATGAGGGCACTGTTTCGCGAAGCCTCATCTGCTCATCACTAAAGCTATCTATGGAAGTTGAACTCAACAACCACAGAGTACACAACCACGGGTTGTTTGAAATAGATTTGTGAGGCTTGTTACGTCTGCAGACTTGCTGGTGTGACCAGGAAATGTTCAAAATTATGAGCCAAGTTTGCGTCGAAGAGAAGTTGTCTTCGCGTGTGCACAGGATTTCAAACTATCTTGTGAATATTTAGCAGTTTGCAGAGGAGTTCCGCACCCAATAAACTCGTTCAGATTTTCTAGATTTATCAAATCTTTGTCTCAGTAGGTTCTTTGTATAAAAAGTACAGTACGTGATAAAATGATTCTAACCTATTTTACACCCTGTGGTTTGAGTTGGCTTCATTCAGAACAGGACTTAGCTGTGCACACGCGGTAATTTATTCTAGTGGGAGGAGAGAGGCGACATATGCTGATACAGGTGGTGTTTGTTAACATCCTTCCCAACAGAAAGTCGAGACTATCAAACTTTCTGCTTACTTTCCTCTAAATATCTCCTTAATCTTTATGCTTATATAAAATGTTTTTGGTGTATCAAAAAAAAGCCACCTCACAACAGAGCTGCTCCTGTGTACATCACTTCATAATACAAATATATTAGTGCAATGTAGTTTGATGTGAGCGAGTTGGAAAAAATCTACAACATCAGACCTCATTCTGGTTCAAGTTTGAAGTATGTTTTAAGGAAGGACAAAAGACAAGCATACTTCTAAAAGTAAAATGAGCATTGTCAACAGGCTACTGTCTCCAATTGCTCAGTTACAGCAAACAAAAATGGTATTAAGTCAACACACGTGCACACTTGTGTTCGTATTGCTTCCTTGTGTGAAAGGTTTCTCATAGCCATAATGCTTTCCCCAGCTTTGCACCCTAAACCCAACCATCTAAAACAAATGGCTAACCTCAACCACGACTCCGGACCAAACTGAAAGGCAAATATACTGACCCAGTTGTTTTGAAGTGTTCATCCACAATTCAGGCTAACCCTTGTGGGGTAAGGAATAATGTTCCCACAAGGATAGCATCAAGAATTGGATAACAAGTACACAAAAAAACACAAATGCAAAAAAAAAAAAAAAAAAAAATGGGGGTCAGGGTGAAGTTGGGATGTAAGGCAAACCACCGAGGAGAAAAACAGAAGTCATGACGGGATTCTTCTTGATGGAGATTCTTCTTCACGAAGGGGTCCTCAGGCTGGTCCTCACAGGACCGGAGCGGTGCAGGTTTTTGTTGAGGCCCTTTGTGGGCTGGTCTGAAACCCCTTGTCGTAGAGGAACAACTGCGACTAAACCCCATTGAAAAACAGTTGGAGGAACGAAAAGGAAGTTGATGTCCAAAATAAAAGGGGAAGCGATCCTGACAAATAGTTGCCCTCATGCTGTAATTTTAATATACTTTCACATTAAGAATGCAACTAGTTTGGAGTGTATACTTTTTCACCCTATTTTGCAACAAACCGTGTCATCAATATCGATGATGTAGACGATGACGACGAAAAATAGTCCCCCTCCTTTCAACCTCATTTTTGTGATACAATACTCTCTTGAAACCATGTGACGTTTTGTTTGAGCGACCAAAAAAAAAAAAGTCCATTAATGCTGTGCTACATTTGATGACAGTGTATTGTTCCAGGTCGTCGTGGCAGGACTGAACCAGCGATTCACCGAAACTCACATGTTAGAATGCATCAAAGAGGGTTCAGAAGCAGCGTTCGCTTAATGTGTCTCGACGTATGACGAAAGAAAAGAGCAGCAACAGACCACTGTTTTGATCCCCAAAAACCTCTTCTGTGTAAATTATGCACACCATGCCTTTTAAAGCACACGCATCAGCGGCGGTGAATTACTGCGTTCTGCCTGTGGAGTTCTCAACTGAGCATCCCACCTACTGCGAGCTGGATAACCTGCGATTAGCAGCGGTGGAATGGAGACCATTAAATGGTGTTTGATAGATATTACACCAGATTTTTATCGCGCTCCCTGAAGACGAGACACCCCACAAAAATCCCTTCAGTCGTTCAACTCCATGTTTGAGTTTTTGAAATCCACCGATCCACCGTTTTTATGCGTCTCAGAAATCAGAGACACAGAACCGCAGACGTACATAGCATTGTATACTTATTTTTAATTGCTGAAGAATGACATTTTTATTATAAATATTAAATAATATATATGAGACATACTGTGAACAATTACGATAAATGGTCCGAACTGTTTTCAAAGGGTTTATCGGACCCCAGGATTATGTATTCAGTCAAGTTTATTGTTGAGGCCAATTCTTTCTTTCTTCCTTCCCGCATATTCGTCCAATCACTTCAGTCTCCTTTTGCCCACCCCTCTATGCGACATGTGCGGCATCATATTCACTCCCACCTTGTTGAGATGAAGTCTTGTGCGACACTCACATTTGGCCACAAATATTGCAGCCAAGGGTCGTAATCCGACTCTGAATTCATTCATAAAAGCTGAAATTCAGATGATTTAAATGCGTATCAGAAAACTGAAAAGGGGAACTCACTTTGACGTCACCCGAACACCACAGGGGGCGGACGTAAACAAAGATGGCTGACTGAGCGATCCATCTTGCTCCACACTGACCCTGTGTAGCATGTCACCAGCCGCTGAGCAACTCTGGTCACACACACACAAACATTCCACGAGGCAAAATATGGAGGCAAAAAAACAACAGTACAACAGGACAGTTGAGAATTGAATACCTTGTAAGAGACCCCACCAATACGACGGTGTTATCATCAGTTTTCTTCTTTATTCTGCAGCACAAATGTCAGCCATCACAACACGCCAGCCTGTTCAACAGGGTCTTGCAGCACCTAAAACCTCTTTCATGATAACAAGCCTGTACGTTGGCAGACAGCAAGAGAAGTGACGCTCTCTTCTTCATCCATTTTATGCCTTGCCATCACTGCAGCTCCACAAAGAACACAACACTGTCATGATTTGTGTCTCCGGAAACCTTTCAAAACCGTCTTTTATTCAATATTTTTTTCATCCATTTTAAGACGCCATTTGACTTAGGTCAAAGCCTGAAATTAAAAATCTGCCCCAGGACTTTATTGACATGAATCCTTGAGGGACCTCTGATATCACCTTCCATCTGAAGATAATTAATTTCCACTCATTCTCAGGAAACGGAGGAATGTGTATTGACATTCAGTGAGGGAGAAGAAAAACGGGTGCGAAGGGATTGCCAAGCCTTTTTCTCTTCTCGTGCGCCACCCACACGATAGCGCTGTAGGCGGGTGACTCCGCTGCCTATAACACAAACCATCCTGAAGCCGAGACAAACCCATGAATAGATTAGAATACATGTCCATGTTGAGATGATTTCATATTTAGCCGGGGTCATTAATCCTGGGGCAGGGGAGGGTTCCGCACGTTGTGTTTTCGCCCGTGGTTTCAGATGAATCAAGATAACGTGAAATACATCTGCCCCAAGAAGAAAGTAAAAACAGGCACGCTCCGCACAACAGCACCGTTTCCTCGGCTTTGTTTTAGCCGCCGAAAACACGAATACAATTTCAACATCGATCACTTTGAATGGAGGGGCGGGGGCCACAAAGCTGAGCTTCAGGTGGCTGCGAATTCAGGTCCAAGTTATCTGCGCGCAAAATAACGTCTCTGTTCTCATGCATACAAATAAAAGCAACGCGGGGCATGATCCTGCCAAAGGTCCTGCAATACTAATTACCAGCTGTTTACCGGGCTTTGTCCACTCCACCTTTCTTGGGACAATCAATAATTACACACAAAGGCCTTGGGAGCTAAATCACCCCCATAGTCATTAGCATGAAACTGGAATAAGTTCATTAGCCATTCTGCAGGCGTCGTGTGTAATATCCAATACTGCAGACCGGAGCTCTGGTTTCTCTTTGTCTTTCCTTTTCATCGTGTCCGAGCAATGTTGTTGCTCTGTCGCAGGACATTCGGTTTTTATTCAGCCGGTTGGGTTGAAAGAAACCAATTGAAAATGGTTCAGTGCCAACTGATGAAAAACAGGATCAATTTCCTTACTGCAGTATGTATGCAAAACTACATCTAATACCTTTTTTTGCTATCATTTCGCAGCTTTTATGTAGCCATTAGCGCCATTATGCTTGCTAACTAAATGCATAGTCAGGTGCCTCTAAAAGCAAGTACTGTTTTGAGCCGCTCAGGCTGGTGTTGACATCACATCCGGCAGCAACTTTCTACCACCTTTGAAACATTTCTAGTCGCAAAATAGGATATTTGTCAAGCAGGTTGACAACAAATGTGATTGGCCAGCATGTACTGTCGTCGTCATATCAGGAAGTAGCCCACATTTTTCGCTAGAAATGAATATCTATATGTACTTTCAGAATCAGAATCAGAATCAAATTTATTGCCATGGTCAGTGGGGATCCCACCAACTAGGAATGTGCTTCGGAATAAAATAAAATAAAATAAAATAAAATAAAATAAAATAAAATAAAATAAAATAAAATAAAATAAAATAAAATAAAATAACACGCACATTTGTTGCAGGCCAGCCTTCGTCGGCGCCATCTTTGTTCAATGAAACCATAGAGCAGGGGTGGCCAACCAGTCAGTGGCTAAGAGCCACATTGTTTTACTTTGTTGCTGAAAAGAGCCACATCCTACAAATATGTAAGGTTGTAACGCTCAACCTGAACAGCTGGTCACGTGACTGAGCGTCAGTATAGGGGTTAAAGCTCATCCCTGTGTGTCACAAGGTTGATGGTTCACGTCCAGCGTATGTCTCTTGTGCATGTATTTTTAAAATTCATACTTTTTACCATGATCCTCCTTGAAATATCATGCGACGTAGATAGAAACGTGTGCACAATTTATTTTACTTATATACAGACTGTGGGTGTGAGCGACACTGCAGACTGGAGCGTCTCATCTTCACTTCACTGAATTAGACAACAATGAATAATAACAGGTGAAACACATGCCATACGTTTAGTTTAGGGAATGACAAAGTTTGGTGAAGAGCAGCATGAAACTGGGAAAAGAGACGCATGTGGCTCGGGAGCCACAGGTTGGCCAGGTCTGCCATAGAGGAAAGTCAATTCGGATTGTTATACGATGACCAGACCAGGAAGTACGGCCAATGCTTAGCAAATGACCTTGTATTGTATTCTTAATGTTTTTCACTGATATAAATGGTTTTTGTATGGTAGAAAGTACAATGAAGAACTACATTTGAACTTATATTTACTTATTAAAAGGTTTCAAAAAATGAAATTGTGACTGTTAAACATGACGTCATCACCGGGACCCGTTCCTCAAGCGGACACATTTTGTACCTAAACCCGCTCAGTTCGTGCTCTGGAACCGGCACCATTGTGGTTTCTCAGAACCTTTGTGCTTTCTTTCCAACCAGTAAGCCAAGTTTAAGAGGAACTGAAATTGTAGGGTGCCATGAAGTGGTACTTAGACGGAAGTAAACAATACACTGGCAAAAATAACGCCCTGATATTCTGGAAGTTGCTTTATTGGAAGTGCAACTCTACAGATTCACCAGTTTGTTTCCAGTCTTGCTGGTTCAAAATGTTTGAGGACTGGAGAAGCCTACAAATGGCCTCTTTGTACACTGGATAAAATAAAATGGCACGTACGCCTGTTGCAAATGTGTTACATTATATTTATCATTTCACCAGATCATTGCGTTGCTTTCCAGAGACATGATGCCAAACTTTAAAAGAAGCAAATGAAAGGCATTTTTAACCTCAGACTGACTGAAATCCAGCGCCGTGTGCGTCGAGATGCTTGTCCTCCCTCCGAGCCTGCATCGGCGTTTCTGCTTTTCACAGTACAAAATGAGGAAAAAAAATACACGTACTTCGTGTTAAATTGAACAAATAATTTAATACTTCACAGGCTGGCCTTGTATGTTGTGCCAATTTTACATTTCACCGGGCGTCACATGATGTGCTGCAAGCTGGAACACAACTATGCCTCGCTTGCTGCCTCCCCGCAGCGGTGCAGGAGAAAGGGCTTTTCACGTTGGGAACGATGACACAAAGGGACAGTACATGCAGAAAATAAATAAATGAAGATAGATTTTAAAAATTAACCATCTTTGCTCTTTTCCCCCGAATGACCAAGTGCTTCAAAACCAGTGGAAAAGCTTTCAATATGCGAAGAGCTCCACTGCCCGGGATCACCTATTACTTGAAGCTGACTTGTTCTTAGCCGACCGTAACGACAAAGAACAGTCCCACAGTTAATATATCGCATACTCCAACTTTTTATTCTTCCATTTTAAGACCTCATCATTTATTAATATCTTCAACCACGAACATGGGTGTTTGCATTTAATGGAGGTCAGTTGAGAATAAAGCCACAGCACTGAAATTGAATTACGATCAAATAATTTATGGACGTGCCACATCTATAGATTTCCAAGGAGCTTTTTTTTATGTCCCGTATTTCATATCACAACTGGTATTTTGATGTGTTGAAGAAACGTGCTCTGGAATCATTTCAACTTAGGATTTTATAAGCAAAGCGACTCTACTTCATTGAGTTAGCTTTGTCATTTATTCCAAACAAGAATGAGCCAGAACGCATATAGTAGTTGGAAAGAATATAAAAGTTGGAAAAGAAATGTATTGCCATGAAATTTCTCAGGAAGCTTTCGCTACAGTGCCACAGACCTGATAGACCCAGTCTTTTTACATGGAGCTAAATGTTTTTCACATGAGACTCTCAACTTTCAGTGCCGAGGAACTAAAACCTATGACCTATGAGCCACATTTAGAGACACTGACCACACCACCTTGTTGTCATATAAGGTAAGATCCACTGCAGTGAAAGAAATATGGCAGAATAAATCCACTTTACAGCCTGAAAGAGTGAGTGAGATTTAAAAAGAATATATATTTATTTTTTTATTTTCTAAATGTACAGTAACATCGTGACACATTTCAGTAATAGTCTTGGTGAAAAAAACAACACATTTTTATTTACAAGTATTGTATTTTAAAATACATATATAGTGTCTAAACAGTGAAGTAGCAATGTTTACATTTAAACAGCAAGGTCATCCATGCTTGAATTTGAAAAGTAAAGGAGCTTGCAAAGGTGTTGATGTGAGAGCAAATGTCTTTTGCAAAGTTACAGTTACAAATTACAGAAAGCAACAAATAAATAACATAATACAATACATATATAGTGCTTAAACTGTGCCCCCAGTGAAGACACAACGTTTAGCAAGGTAACCCATGTTTTATTTTGAAAGGGCCAATAACAGAATAACAGAAACAAGCATTTGTCTTTCCAAACACCAGCTTGAATTTGAAAACCTATGTGTAGTTGCTGTACTGTACTGTACAACCAGAGAGTAAAGGAGCTTGCAAAGGTGTTGACGTGAGAACAAATGTCTTTTGCAAAGTTACAGGACAAATTACAGAGAGCAATAAATAAATAAACAAATAACAGAATAAAATACATATATAGTGCCTAAACTGTGCCCTCAGTGAAGACACAATGTTTAGCAAGGTAACCCATGTTTATTTTGAAAATCAAGTGGATTCACTTTGCTTCTGTCGACATACAGTACTTCCTGTCTAACAGATCTGCTATACAGAGTAATGCAGTTTCCTGGGGCCCATAATAGAAACAAAAAAACAGATTCTCTTAATCCATCTAGACTGAATTTCGCAAGAGCAAATTGTACGAAATGTACAATAGTTGGGTCAATAGCGATGTTTCATGACGAGTCCGCAGTGGCATTACTGACTATCGATCATCCCGATACGATCACTGCCGCCCAGATAGTGTCCGCGTCATGCTACTTTCCAACAACAAACGCGATTAAAAGTGACGCAGGAAGGCAGTTAAGTGCTTGTCTGGTCTTTAGCAATAAGGGACGTGGCTGAAAACGGAGGATGATTTGTTCATTCTGGGCTCAAGACTGATAAAGCGTACCAGCAAAGGTCAATGCTGCAGCAGTATTCAACCTATATTTGCTTCAAGAAAGAGCTCACATCTCTCTACTACCAGACAAAAAATTTAAGACTAAGAAAGCGCCGTGGACATGAAGAAGGCGGAACCTGATACAGACTCCGCCCAGCGGAGTCACATCCATGTCAGAACCCACTGACAAACACGAGTACCCAAGTCACATTTCATGTTTCATTTACAAACAGGAGACAGAACATCATACAAACAGAACAAGGATGGCATCTCACCAAACCTTAAACAGAAATATCCCTATAGAGAAGAATAAAGAACATACAGCAAACAAGAGAGAGAGAAAACAGGCAGGGCATATCACATTTCATTAAATTATATTCACAACTTTTATACATTCATGATAATTCACAAATACAGTTTCAAACTCAGGATACAAGGGGCGGTTTTTGGAAAATGTATCTCTATGAATATGGAATTTCCCTATGAAAATAACCAGATTGACTAGATTATATTAGAGATAGCACATTTATGTGGGAGGAGCCAAGTTCTTTTCATATTAATATTTGGACCATACAAATTTTACCCAAGGAGTGATTTTCCTTTTCCTGTAGAAATGATTCCTAATATGTTTGTTGTTGCAATGCTGACTCCTAATGTTTCTAGCATTAACAAAGAGTGTTTCAAAACTTCCTTTTAACAGTTGAAAAATCCCATTAGGAATAGCAGGAATAGAATTTTTTTGTTAGTGACAGGAAATTCTTCATAGCTAAGGATTGCACCTTCCTCATTGTGACTCAAGTCAGAATTTCTGACCGTGTATCATCTGCCATTGCCACTGCCATAGTCGTCCGATATTTATCTATTTACTGCCGTTTAATATGTACTTGAAGAGTCAATGGCTTGAGAAACAATGACATTTCAGAGGATACAACAAAAGTACGGTTCTGTCATGCTGGGCACAATCACATATTTATCTATTCATGGAGAAAAGCAATTGTATTCTTGCTCTTTGAAGAAATGAAGGCCAAAGCAGCTGCTTGTAATCGATTCGTTTGACTCCCAGATGACTGTTAATCTCCTTTCATTTACATTTTAGAGAGAAAAAACCCACAAAAAAGTATCAAAAACATTTTTTCATCGGGTAAATACTTAGGATGCCATCTATTCTCTTTTTCCTTCTTGTCTTTCAAGTCCTTAAATACTGCGATGCAGTCACATATGAGGAGCGGAGGAAGGCGTTTTCATTCATCACAACGAAGACCTTTTCCCCTCTTTATCGGCAACTAGAGGGATATTAAAGTGTAGAGAGGAAATTTAAAGGAGGACAAAAAAACTTGGGAACAGTGGCTGTTCCTTTTATGCTCCCCATTTCTTTTCATGTGATGAAGTCGGTCGTATGCTTCTGTCTGGGTTTATCATTTGTCAACTCATTTACACGGAGATGCAGTCATCCATTTTATGCGTCTCCTTCCTTTTGTCCGGGGTCAGCTGATGGATTGCTGACCTGTCATCGGTTAGACAGATACAGTTAGATCGGTTAGAAAAAAAACTGACATTGTTAAATACATCTTTCATGTTTGACTCTCTTATTAAATTCAATATTGTCTTTATAGAACCAAAGACATATCAGGAGGCAATGTCGCGGCGCATAAACTCTCATTCATAGATTTTTTTTTTGTCTCTTCAACCTGCTTACATTCTTCAGGCTTTTGAGCTCAAACTGTATCACTCCTTTGCAGATCACAATCCTTCTTTAAAAGGCTGCTCCTGCAGTTCAAGCTCTAAATTTCAAAGTGCGAAAGATAATTTTCAGTGTGCCGGGGGATGACTCGCTTCACTCTTGTAAACCTTTGTAACTTTACCTCTTGTGCAGCTTCTGCGCTATATTAAGTGATTTTTCCTTCTTTATTTTTTCTCGTCTCCCCAGACAGATGCGGCTTCACTTTTCGGTAAATTGCACAGTTTAGTTGAGAGTGTCGTACACAAGGGTAGAAATCCCCACCAAGGGTTCGATAACGTACACATGATTCGAGTTGTAATTGCGGGCGACTGGCGTTTGAAAGGCGTATTTCACTCAGCGTGTTCCCGGTAATGGTGATGCGAGATGACCAGCGATGGCCTTTGAGCGTGTCTGACTCCGTCTGCTTGATTGTTGATGAAAGACAAGAGGCGTCTGAAGAACAGCGAGGATGTTAAAGTGCCCAGTGTACCCTTCTAGTGACACTATCTGGAGTGAGACTTGCAGCAAGTGGACAAGAACAGAGGGCATGGAAGCAAGGGAGAAAAAAAGAGGACATTGATCAAGAAGAAAAATAGGGTCCTCCCTCAGACTCATTTATCATCACCTCTCTCCGTGACTAAAGGAGGCTCCAAAGGATACGAAACAGTGATTACTGTTTAGAATAGCAGACTTTGAAATGCTCTCGCTCTCTCGATGAAACCAGAATAATTAAACGATCCTATCAGGCTATCATGCAGAGCATCTTTTTTAATTTCTCCATGAGGCTAACCAGGGAAATGGAAATACTCTGTCACAGTATCACAAAGTTTTCACACTGACACATCCCATTTTTTTTTGTTTTTTTATACATAAATGTTGGACATCCAAGATTGTGGTACACAGTATTAAAAAAAAACAAAAAACTCACCCTCATGGAGTAATACATTGACGTTGGGAAAGTGGACTTTTGTTTCCTATACAAGTGAGATCAGACTTACGACCAGCTCGACTTACGTCCACCCGTACCGTATTTTTTTGTAGCCGCCCGGCAATGTGTACGACAGTATCCCAGCATCTCACTCTCACACAGCGATCTACCACTACAGTAGCACCTATAACCCTATTATGAATAGCATTATGGTTTAATCTTTCAAGTTCATTATAAATCCATAAATAAACGGGCAAAAGGTGAAAGGAAAGCCATATACCCACTGAAAATATATTTTTTCAAAAGTACAGAAGCTGACTCTTACGAATGAATAAATAAAATGAAGAGTTAAGAATATATATTTGAAGTATATTTCCTCATAAAGCATGTAGAAAGGTTTTAGGGCTCACATTTTTCCGCTCACTCATTTAAGTGATGGAAAATGGGATGATAATATAATACATTTATGAATAAAAACTGTAACTCAAAGTGATGTAAAAAAGAAAAAAATGTGTTTTTCCTGTTTATATTTTAAATCCCAAATGCAACAGCGCTAAAGTGACAAACAGTTGTCAGTAGGATGTAAAAAGTCACATGAACCTTCATGTTCTTCGCATGTTGAGTTCTCACAAATTATAACTGGAAGCATCAGTTTTCCAAAAAAAAAAAATCCCTCTGATCCGGTGACCTCATTAATTCCTCAAGCACAAATCTGTCAAGATGTTCTACCATTACCAATACAAACACACACCGACGTCCACACACACACACCACCCTGACTAAGTGTTTCCATGTCATTAGGCATTCAGAGGATCAGGCCGGAGCTTTGAGCCGACCGGAGCTTTTAGCGCCTTTTCACCCCGGGCATATTGCTCACAAAAGTCTTATTCAAGGGTTATTTTCAGCTTCTCTGAGAAGTAGAGTCCTCTGTAAAAATGTTCTTGTATCAGGATGAAGGGTGGGGGGAGGGTAGGATGTACCATTTTCTGGTTAACAGTTTATCCGATGACACGTGTCAGGAGTAAAACCACTTAAAGGCAGTGTTTCCAAGTACGGAAACGCGTTCGCTCCGACCGGCTGTTTACCTCACGTCAGGGTAGTTGAAATCGTTTGCTTGCACAGTTTTGCTCTGTGTTTATCCAGCCGGTCTCTATGTCCCACCCGGATTAACACGGAGTCTGGGGAGGTGTTGGCTTTGCTCGGCACATTCTCCCCCTGCGTCTCTATCTTTCTGAAACAACAATCAAAAAGTCTGGTGGATATAACTTATACTGTTTGGCTTGCAGTTTGCCAGGTAATTAAAATGGGGAGGCAGCTACCCCCCTAATGTCAGAGGGATTTTCGTTATCAGCTTTGCATGGTGCTATGAAATGAGTCTCAGTGAGCCGCACAGTCTTAACAGCTCATATCTTGCTCCTCAGACTCTGGCTCCGGTTGCAATTTTTGACAAGGTTGCCAACCCTGGCCCAGGGCTGGATCATTAGAAGGTCAGGGAGACGCCAAAAAAAACACGGACGGTGCAGCCGCTTCTCCGCGGGACTCATTGGTTTGTCGTGTGCAGCACAGCAGGCTTCCTCCAGAGTGCAACGCTCAGGAGTGTGACAGGTCTAATACTGACAAACGTACATTAAAAGCAGCGGGAGTTGTGCACCATCCTGCCTGGTGGAGAAGAAGAAAAGTTTAACATGCAAATTCTGTCATTAAGTGTAGGTACGCCTCACACTTTTGACAAAGCTGTCACATGCACCGTCACCAAAAGACTTCAGCCCGGCGTGATGCTGCTGCCGGTAATGAGGCATGGTTTGACGACTCGCCATTTAACAGTCACTCAATGCAGACGCTCCAGTCATGGAAGACAGAGCTCTTTGATGTGGCAGTTGATTCCTCCACACCTTTTTTTTTTTTTTTTTGATCGACAATAAATTCTGGGGGAAAAAAAAGCCAATTCTCAAGATCTGGCGACTGAGCGAATGCCATTTGGTTGGCTTCTAATAAGATGCTATATGACAAGCAGTTCCACGAGCTGCCAGTAGGTTGGTTCTCTCAAGGTTTCTGACGCTTTACTTGCTAACTTATTGGTTTGTGTTGAGTTTCTGCTTGGCGAAATCAGTGGTTCCCAGATGTGAACGCAAATGGAAGCAGTCACAAGCGAACTGAAAGCTAGGCTGGATACATCACTGCAAACAAGGTGCTTCTTTCTTCTCCCTTCCATATTTCCAAGGTATGGTGTTTGCCTCTTCATGTCCTCCTTGATCGCATCCATGAACCTTAAAACCTCCACAAATGAAGACTACGGTTTTTAATAATGCTGGTTGGAGAGTTCTGCATGCCGCAGTACTGAGTAAGTTTGAGCTATTTTCGCCATTTTCTTTGACATCCCATTTATGGAGGGGTGACGTCCAGGTACAAACGCATCACAAGAGGCATTGTCTTTGCAGGTGTTGCACATCTGTGCCAGATCCAGTCTAATGATGGGATACATTTCTTAAAAAACGAGGAGGTTGAACATCTGAAAAGACCCATAACCCTGGGGAAAAACAGCATATTCCCCTTTGGTCCCATGTTGAGTATCACCAAGTGGACTTCATCCGATGTTGATGCAGAAGTCTATCAACTGAATCCAATGTTACCCCATCCTACAGACGTTCTGCAAGTGGTTATGGTTTGGATGTGCAGTGCACACATCTTCGGTACTATCGAGACCAAGTAACATCACAAGTGAATTTCAAGAACAAAACATATCGTCCTATACTGATGCCAAAACTAGTCTTCCACATTACTTGGGTGGCGTGGAGGGGGTTTACGCTCAGACAGTATTAGGAGTGATATTGCGTTGCTAAGACTCAGCGTATGGTCAAAAGTGTAGGAGATCCAAGGAGCTGAGCTCCAACCCAATCTTGTCCTCAATCTTAGCCCTCAAAACCTAGTGTTAAGAATGGTCGGTTTCGATTTGTGTTTCGTAGATATTTGCCGACCAGGCAGTGAGCAGCTGAAGTTCGGTCCTCATTTCACCTCTGCGGCACATTTTTGTATTTGAAAAACACATAATATTACGACAAGGAAGAAAATTCCAAATCTGATGCCGATCTGTGACGCTTCAGTCATTTACCGAGCTGTGAAACCCAATTTTCTTGATGGTTGCCATGCTTCGCCCCAAGGTATAAATCGAGGAGCGGTGTCATCGGGGAAAAGCTTGTACTAGAGCGTCTCTTGCTTCACATCGTAAGGAGGTAATGAAGCAGTTTATGAGGAGGCTTCCAGGAGCTACAGTTGATTATAAACCGGTGATGCCTCTACAAATCCCCAAAAGACCTGGTGGTGGGGTGTCTTCAATACTTCAATGCTACAATGTTTTCTGAAAGTATTTATTGTTTTAGTTCAACAATGCTGACAAAAACTTGATTCATAAAGAACAACAAACAATACAACACTATATCCTGCACTTCACTATCTCCATGTAGAATGTATTTTTAGCATTTTATCTGTTCATATGGGCATAGCGACACTCAAAAAAAAGCATTTTATGAGTGTGAATTTCCTGCATTCCTTTCAGGCGTTTACGCCTTAATCGCCACCTACATTCCTAGCGCGCCTGCCAAAGCAGTATTATTCTATTTTTGTAATATTTTCTACATTTTAATAGCAAACCGTCCCCAGCCTGCCAGAAAGTCCCTGCTTTATTTTTGTGGACCGGATCCCTCCGCTCTGAATTGCCTTCCAATACTGGTGGCACCGCTTCCAAGACGAGCTCGTACACGTGCTACATATCTGTAGAATAAATAAATAATATATAAACGCTCTCATCGTGTATAGCTTTGGGGGATAATTAAACGTGCCGCACACATAGCGCATGAGCAGTTAATTATATCAGTCGCACGGCTTCCTTGCGGCGAAAACGGTTGTTTAAGTAAAATACGCTTCTCTATTTGGAGCTCACTTTATACCATTGTATCGCCCTGGTTAAGAGGTTTCACATCAGCATTCTGGAAGTGTTCGCTTTTGCTTGCCATCAATATTTCATACGTCTGTCCAAGTTTGCTTTTAACTAGGAGGGAGGATTAGCTGGAAGTGCCTGACACAAACTGTCCAGAATGAGTGACCCAGTTTAAAGAAATACGGAGTTGGAAAAATAAAGTTGTGCAAGACTCAGAAGTGCTTGAATTGCCGCTAGTCGGCTCTTTCGTTTAGACGTCACGTCCCTCCTGTCTCACCGTGCGTGCTAAGAAAGCTTTGAAACATTGATAGCGCCTGCGGAGACCATGTGTTGGAGCTGGCGACCTCAGGTGGTTTCGAGCACCTGGCTCTCAGAGGAGGCGTGCGAGGAGTTCTCACTTTGCTTTTAGTCAGACGTGACTGAGCTGCAGACCCACTTTCTCCCGGCTGCTGATGAGGTCTTTTTCTTCTCAACTGTTCCTCAATTCCTTTGATCACTGTCTCTATTTTCCCGTCTCTCTTTGCCATGTAGAGGCAAAATACAATAGTGGGAGATGTGCGAGGCAATGGATCAGTATCTCACCATCTCCAGAAACAATATAGATTTCTGAGAGATGCCAATAGACATTTCAAGATATAAGTAGAGTCACCCATGGACTGGAGACTTGTTTAGCTTCCCTTATTAGGCAACAATCTTCATTAACTTCATTTTTTTGCTATTTCTTTTAAATATATAATGAACCTGTTTCTCACTCTCACATGAAAGCTTTCCATCTTCGTTGTGATTCAAATGAAAACGTGTTGCCCAGTGGGATTATTATTTATAAGACATTTTTTTCAGGTCAGATTGAGTTTGCATTTGTTTTGCCTTTGTTCTCATTCACTGCAATGTGCCTGTATGTTGACCAAATCTGAGGGTCAACCACACTTCATCTGGACATGCTCACCAAGCAGCGTGACCAATTTGGATTTATACTTATATTGTACTGATTAATGTGTTCGGAATGGTTCATAAAACACATTTTTTAACATCAACCGATACATAATTAAAAAGAAGAAATGGGTTTTCATTCTATGTATACTATGACGTACAGTCAGCAAAATTCTATTGAGCATAAAATACATTCTGATAAGGTTCTTATAAGTGGGTCAAACCCACTTATGTACCAAACACTGCTGTGCAACGAAGCGGTGGAAGTAATAGCAATGTCAGCGAATGATGAGGGATTTGTCAACGGTTTTCGGGGAGGAAGAGCAGGTTCATGTAAACAAATGACTGTTTTCTATTCGTCACTGCAATGACTCAGACTATTGTGAGAGGATGAAGTGCCTGAGCGGATCAGAGATTGAACACTGAATGCTCATGTAAATGTAGCTTGTAATGGCGCTTAGTCTTCTACTGGCCTCCTCACTGATGTTCTCATCGCTTCTCTGCACTGTTTTGATAGGTTGGGATCATCGCTTGCTCTTTGTTAATGTTGGAAAACCTTGGACATTTGCAGTTGGTTTCAAAACTTGTGTGAGTCAAACTTTCAGGGCAAAATAATCCAGTAAAGCAAAAGCTTGTCTCCAGTTCTAGCAATGATTAACTTAAAGTTATTCAGCGAAGCAACAACATATGATCATTTCATACTGCATATTTATGCATTGTTCCTCAGGCGTGACACTTTGACCTCCAATGAAACCGAATCTTTCTAAAAATAAAAATCTTCCCCTTGGTATGTTTTAGAGTAGTTTTTATTGACATTTAAACTGTGCCTGTGACTTTGCTTTGCCATGTTATTTTCATACTGGTGCTTCACTTCATAATTATCTATTGAAATAACACAAGAAATTCAACTTAAGCGAGAAAATATTTCCAGGTTTTGGTGAACAACAGTTCAGTGTAATTCATTTAGACTAATAAATGCATTTCATTATTCTATTCAGCTCAAAACTTTTTCAGAAAATGAGTTCTGACACTGAAGTCAGTGAAGAGAATGGTAACGTTAGTGTTGGATTTGTTATCTGCTGGAAGAGCTGGCTGTGCCACACATGAGATTTCCAGTGTTTCTATCTATTGGACATACAGTTCCGATAAGCAAGAGAGGAAGCGGAAACTAAGTAGAAGAGGGATGTGATTGGAAACAGGTCGAGGGTGTAATTCGGGAGAATAGATCAGTGACACCAAGAACATGCAGCAAAGCGCTGCAGTGAATGAAGTCCTCGGAAACCCAAACACGCAACCAGTCATCTCACAGTAAGCTACTTCTTAGAACAATACATATGATCAGGGTCCGGCTCACTCTCTTGCGACTGTACATGGCAGTTTGTAGTTGCACATTATACAAGTCAGCTTATCTATTTTGCTGACAAACTGTGCTTTAGGTGTCAAAACTGCCTGGTTAAACCGGTGCAGGCGTGACAGAGCGGTCAGCAGCAGCATTAGCCTCCCAAATTCCCTGAATTTGCTGGGTTTTAAAGGATTACACCAGGAGTACACAGCCCATTGGTGCCTTGGAAATTCCAGCATTTGGGAAGATTCAATATATCTACATGCGCTTTTTATATTTTTGACACTGATGCTCGTAATCTTTTGCCCGAGCGGCATCTGAACAACTGCTAGCTTCCCACTAAAATATAAAATGATCTGCAAATCTTCCACATTTCTTTTTTTACACCTGTAAATACATGTTGTTTTTAAGAAACAGATGACTATTAAATAATTCCATGGCGGTTTTACAACCCAGCAACAATCCATTAAACGCTTTCTTCCAGCGGTCGCTCATTAGCTCGCGCTGAAAAATTCATAGTGTTTGCATTTAAACAGCAGTTCACAATTAAGGGTAATGTAGATTCAGGCTCAGCAAATTAGCTGCGGGCTGTTAGCGCCATGATATGTGGCTCCGGTCTAATCCATCAATAACCTGTGCTGGTGTCTGCATTAAAAATAATATTGATTTAAGCTCCTCATTAACTGCCAGGCTCCCTGTGATGTGCGAGGTGTTTATGGATTGGTGTTTGTAGCTCCAGTGCGGCGCATTGTTAGCTGGACAGTCGTTGAGTTTTCATGCTTAGTGTTTACATTTTTGAGAGTTTTCATGCTTATTATTGATCTTTTATTATTTATATATATATATATATATATATATATATATATATATATATATATATATATATATATATATATATATATATATATATATATATCCATATATATATATATATATATATATATATATATATATATATATATATATATATATATATATATATATATATATATCCACAGTATACAGTATATATCCACAGTGAGAGAAGTCATGTAAGGTGGCTGGGGTATCTGATCAGGATGCCTCCCTGGTGAGCTGTTTCAGGCACACTGAAGAGATTAGGTCCCTTGGTTGACCTCAGTTTTCCCCTTGAAAAGCTGGCAGAGCTTTCGGGGGAGCACCTTGGCCTCTGGCTCTGGCTGCAGTGGCTGGGATGGGGAGAAAATTCAGGCATCGTATTTTATTATTGTATACTGGTGCAAATGTTGATGATCTTTTGCAAAAGATCATATTTATGTTTTTTTTGTTTTTTTGTTTGCCTCAACATTTTCATCTAAAGGTATTTATTTTTTTTATTTAACTTCGTTTTATCTGACTGAAACTAACCATTTCATGTAACTATTTTTTTATTATTATTATTATTTTCATTTTTTAAACTTTTTCCGCAACAGTTTTATTAAAAAATTTTTTTTTTAATTTAGTTATTCACTTAATTAATTATTTTTAGTTACATTTTTTCTCGGGCACAACACTGAGGTGGTGTTTGTTGTTGTTGGCTTTTGTAATCAATCAATAAATAAATAATTAAATACAGCTGTTAAAAATACATCATGTTTTGAAATATTTATTTCATTTTTGCACAATTTATTTTCATTATAATTTATTTGAATCTAATTTATTTTCCTGATTAAACAGCCTCAAAAAAAAAAAAAAAAAAAAAATATATATATATATATATATATATATATATATATATATATATATATATATATATATATATATATATATATATATATATATATAGTATTTTATCTGTTTTACATACAGCACTCATCTTGTTGAGGTACTCTGGGTGTGTCCGTCTGGGTGTAGGTCAGGGATCAGACCATGGGTTACATGGGGCTATGTAGAATTAACCCAGAAAAGTTGAAGGTGAATTGGGACCCTCTTACACCTGCTGTCCCCTCGACCCGGCCTCAGACCACCAGAGCAAAATAGATGGAATTGAAACAAATACATTTCACATTGTCATGTACCGTGATCTTGGTTATTAAAACCTAAACATCCTTACAAATCCATCATATGTGCTATCTTTCCTCGAAATAAAAACATATTCCTGTCATTTGTTTCTTTTCTGTCGCAGCCTGCTTGTCATCCCCATGTCAGTGATGTTTATTCACTCGGCTTTATCGTGGGCGCCATACCCTTCGTTATCAAGCACATTTTTCCCACTCTCCCTTTTCATTTGCCACTTCATTTATTCATCACATGAAGTGATAAGAGTTAAAAGTGTTTTTTTTTTTTTTGGAGTGCAGATGATGGACGAGCGCAGTGAAGAAGCTCAGAAGCTTCACACGCCTCACAGTCTCAAAGTAAAAGAAGAGGGTGTACCTCAGCCTGCGTTTTTGATTTAGTGACGCACGTTCCTGCTAACCACGGCGGATAGATCAATCTTTTTTTACAGGGTGACAAATAGGAAGCGTCTTTGCTCCCCTCTTTCCAAATGAATAACCATAATTTCTAAAAAGAAAAATGGTTGATGGCTTCGCTCCAACTTTTTCGGCTGCCCTGTTTGAGAGGCTTTATAAGAAGTGAACTTCTTAGGCATCCTCATGACATTGTTATGAACAATTTGTGTACATAATTTTCATTTATTATTAATGTAAGTAGTAGTAGTACCTCGGTTCTCGACCACAATCCGTTCCAGACGGCCGTTCGAGAAGCGATTTGTTTAAAATCTGAATCGATTTTTCCCATTACAATGAATGGAAAAAGAAATAATGCGTTCCAAGCCTTAAAATAGTCTTTTGTAGGAGTGAATGTAGAGTGTCTGCTGCAGGTGGCTGTTCCTCTATGTGTGTGGCCGCTGCATGTGGGAGGGGTTGCCGAGTGAGTGAGGTCTCTCCAGAAGTGAAGAGGTGCCCGGTGCGTGTCCAGCTCTGAATGTGCGCTTCTGTGCAGTTTGGCTGTGACAAAGTCATAAACCAAGTCACGCTCTGTCCCAGACTCGCCTCATCCCTGTCCCAGCTCCAGCCCACAACAGGACATCAAACCCTGGAGTGAGCGCTCCAGCACCTCCCCTGTGACACTCTACCACGGTCCAGTGCGGAGACAGGAAAGGTTTTACACCTCAATATGAAGAAAAAACAGTCAGTAACTAACGGGACACGTCTGCATACAGAGGCTGCGTTATACACAATAACAAAGCACATAGTTGGTCAGCGGATCGGTCCGCGCACGTTTTCCGGCTTTTATCGGGGGCGTTCCAGTTCTGGATTTTCATTCGAAATCCGAAGCTAAAAAATCTAGAAATTTTTGTTCGAACTCCGATTTGTTCCAAGTCTGGGACGTTCGAAAACCGAGGTACCGCTGTATTAAGAAAATATACATTGAATGCAGTATATATAAACGCATTTCCAGGTGTATATTTCTGAGAAACAGCCGGTATTAAAAGTAGAAGTTGTGTATGGAAGCTGGATGAATCTATTATTGACACTGACCTTTGACCCAACTGTCAGGCCCAGGTCACCATAAATGAGCTGCATATGACCTCAATCCTCCTTCTGTCCGTGACTGTGCCGGCACACATTTCCATTCAGCGAATAATAGCCAGGAACATGTTCATTACCGGCGCAACCCCACCATTTGAAATGTCAAATGGCAGAAATTTGAGGGGATTTCATGCCGGGTCTGCAAGTTAGAAACAGCCACCAGGTCTATTTCTACCCAGTTTCATCAGCGACGTAACAAATCCTCCTAGGGGCGAATTGTGCAGTGTGACTTATGTATTTTTTTGGAACAGCTGGAAAGAAGTGCTGCCACAACAAGCTGTTAACACTCCTTTTGAGTGACACACACACATAGAACAGAGCACGTTTTTGTCTACTCGCGTCACTTTTGCACTCCACTGTTCACTGGTGTGTGTTCAAACTGGGGAAGAGGGATTGACAGAGGTGACATCTTGATGGAAGCCCATCGGGTTTCTGAGTATCGAAGGGGCTTGCAATACACCACAATCCCAAACTTAAAAATAAAAATATTGTGTCATGACAGCTCCATTCTGTCTCTCTGCTTCATGTGGCCTTGCAAACTTCCCAAGCCTTGTCACTCCCAAGCTTCATTAGCAGCCTTGAAACAATGCTGACGGAACAATAGGTGGAAGCTATTACAGTGCTGCATGACAGAGTGGCAAGTCTTTCAAAAGATACAGGGTGATAATCCCAGATGGTAATCCAAATACCTCCTACCCCCTTCTGCATTTAATGTTGGCAGAGAAGTCTTTCAATGCAGTCAAACATCATAATGTCTCTGCGAAAGAATTTCAAGAGTGAAACCTTAGAGAGCGCCACCCTGAGCTTTCACTCTTATGTCTACTGACGTTTCTTCTTTTCATGTGAGGTGTTGCCTACGGCGTAAGGAAATACAGCGGAAACAAAAACGTGATTCAATTGAATGAAAGGCCAATGTGCTAAAATGCAGTGCACCTGCATCACTCTGGGGCGCGAAAGTCCACTATAAAATAGATATTTGATGCATTTGGAGTCAAATATATGTTAATAATAATATGTTTCTTGTCCCATTATCTTGTTGAAATCTGATTTATAAAAGTTTTGAATCGACGGCTTGCTACTTTTTTTTTGGAAAGGCTCATTGAAATACTCAGTCCAACAACTCTTTCAGTTAGTATCTGCTTGTTTTTACAGTGAGTTCTGGGTTCAGCCCCGATTCTATTCCCTTGTTAACAAACAAACCATGAAACCCTCATGAATCAGATGCAGGACGAAGAAAAGGAAAATCCTGTGGTTGCTGGGAAGCCAATAAGGTGAATGTTTTCGACTAAACATGGCATGAAATGGGACCTTGTTGGATTTGTTCCACGTTTTGACTAGTTGACCCCATGTCTCAGATAGATTTTTTTTTTTTTTTTTATATATATATTGAGTGTTGTATTTCGGTATCATTCGTACTAAGTCCAGAGTAAAAGGTGGCTTCATTTGTGACTCTACATTGACCTCAATATTGGGTGAGTTTTGGGTCAAGTGTCTAATCCAAGGAGAGACAGCTGCACCTCTACAGGCACTTGGCTAAGCTCCCGCCAGCATTGTGCTCACCAGTCTATGGAGTCTGTTGGGCGAAGGAAGCAGGACAGTTCGCTAAAGGTTGTTGGGGCTGGTCCAAGACTGAACTAGCAAGGAGGAATGAAAGGTGAAGGCACCGCTGTGGGCTTCATACCAAACTGAATTAGCATTGCTGGCTTCCTCGACTACAATGCAGTGAAGAATGACAGCTATTCCAAAACGTTTTCTTTTGGGTTGGTAACATTCCCTGCGCTCCTCCTCTGCAGTTCGGAATACATTATATCCAGCGATCATATCCTCTCAACGGACCGCATTGTTTTGCTTGAATGGCCTTTGTGTCTGGATCGCTGTGCGGACAATCCATTACTTGGTCAAATACACTTTCGGAGGAAAACACAAACATTCATATTTAATGGTCTTTGTTTTAGTGCTGCACTAACCGCTGCGTTCGTATTTGTGTGAGTCGCGTCAGGAAAGAATTTAAGAGCGAACCCCGACCTGACTTGCACGTGAATAATCCGGTTGCCTCCGGGCAGATTGGGATGTCAAGACAGGAATAATTGATAAAGTAACTGGTGTGCTCTCCACTGCAAGCTTGAAGAGCATTTCTGCATTGTTTGAGTTTCATCGTCCACGAAGAACAGCTTGTATATGTTCCAACAAAGCAGCATCTGGAGCGTCAGAGCTCTCCATAATGTGTATGATGGCATGTCACCTGTCACGATTTGGTATTTATTGCTGAGGCTGGAAGCAGATTGATCCCAGGGTAAGATACCCACTGGGAAATTTGAAGCGTTTCTAAAACGCATTGTGGGTTATGACAAACAGTACATGCAGTAATACAATAAAACAGCGGCCACTAATGGAAAACCACATTCCATTGACTAGTTCTTGAGTGCAGTACACACCCTGAACACTAATGGTTAGTGTTCAGCCGCTACTTTTTTATTATTTTATTATCTTAGACAACAAGATAGAATGTTGAGTCCTGTCACATCAAACTCATCACAGGTGTTTTTAAGGTATTTACCTTAAAGCGCACAAAATGCGTTGTTTTCGCGCGCGCCTGCAGCTCTGACAACAGAGCCGATCTTCTGGAGGAGCAGCTGTGGTGAAAACAGCGCATTTTGAGCACTTTAACGTAAATAAAACAAGTGAGGAGCTCATGATTCAAGCATGGAACATTGGCCAGTTTGTTTCGTGAGTGAGTCTCGATGCTGAACCCTGTTTTCAGAACTAGTTTAGAAGTGATCCTCTAATGCCTTTTTAAGCCGGGTGCACCACTGACCTTTCTACGGCTCAGACAGCACCACTGCATCCACGGCTTATAGACCTAGATCTATTTTATTTCTTAAATTTAGTGGGTGCGGCGAATATTCTAGTGCGCTCTATAGTCCAGAATTTACGGCAGGTTTAATAATGATTACTTTATATGTATGTAAATGTTTGTTTGCCTGTGACTGACAGGAGAGCTTTCCAGTGTATCCCTCGACCCAATAAATAAATAAAATTAACATTGTGGCACATTAAATTAAAGTGATTATTTTTATGCAGAATTATTCGGATGAATCTGGTGTAGTCGGATGTTAGTGATGCTATAAAATACAGCTTGAAACGAACATTGTCCAAGCTGCTCACTGAGGTTGTTCCACTGAAATAATTTTTCTTTTACTTGATCGACTGATTTCAGGTTTCATCTGCCAAAACTGTAACCTAAATGACACCCAACACATTATTTCATATCAATATGTGCTCTTATAGCAACAAAATTGAACTTTTAGGTGGAAAATAAATAACTTCAAAGACCTCCATCTGGCTAAGTTCCTCCACGGCTTCTGCAGCTTTGATCGAATCGCGGTGCCCCCCGGAGTCATACAGCAGTTTGAAATGTATCCACATAATCTGCCCGTGTTTGCCTGTATATTTCCAACTTGAGCAGAGGTTAATCAAGTGCAGAGGAGAGAACAAGTCAGTTAGACTGCGCTGAATAAAAAATCATTCCATAGTCAATAGCAAAAAAGTGAGGCCATGATGTATTAAGGCAGCAGGTCAGCTGTTGTGCTAATGGTATTTTTATTACATCTATTGACACAATATCCCCTCAAGTGTTACATTCAATGCCCTTTACTTATATTTTCCTGTGGCCTGGAAGAGAAGTCAAAAGAAGCAAATAATTGGAAACACACATCAAATTTAATGGCAGTCGTCCACCATTCAAAAGGTCATGTTTTTATTTTTCTACTTTATAAAGGCCATGTGTTCTACAGCATGAAGGGCGCCGACAAATCCCAGGCAAAAAGAAGCCATTGGCTCCGAGGTCACAAGACCAGGCGGCTCTGTGATATGAACATGCTCGAAAGGCCGTTCTGCAGAAAACTCTGTTGCCAAAGGTCACAGATTTTGATATGAGTTAAGCGATGCCGTACGCCAGGTCCGCCGATCTCTTCGCGCTGAGCCTGCAGTGGAATTTTCACTTCGTCGAGGGTTAATTGTGCAGAAAAGGAGGCATCCTGCTAACAGAATGTCTCTCGCAACACTCCCCGGCATATTTATCCGTAATTGGCTTCTTTCAGCTCCTGATCCGTGTTGTACCTCTGGCGCCGTCTCGCTGCATTGACTGACGTTTTCTCTCACATTCCTCTTTTATTCAAAAGATTTCTCAAGGCCACCATATCGAGGCAGTTATCAAAACCCTCCTGCCTATGCTGGTAATAGCCCCAGTGTCTCCTTTGTGCAACCTTTGAAATGGCAGTGCTCCTGAGAATTGACAGCCGTTTAGAAACATTTTATTCTAATGTCAAAAAAGCTGCTCGGGTAAAATCGAAGGGAATCTGAATCTTAAAACTTGTTAGACAATTTTATTTATTCCGCTTGTGCCCTCGTCGACGTACCACCGAACTGACAATATGCTAAAAAACATCCAGCAACAATTTGTCTTCTTTCTCTTCTCTGCATCTCTTGACAGTTTTAAAAATACACAAGAATTTGTAATTGTTATTCAGAGCAAGGAGGCAATTTCAGACAGTCCTTTAATGTGAATGAGCACTATTCCCCACAGAAATCGGCGGTTTGTTCATCTCCTCTAAGCTTGTTGTGATGACAATGAGACTAGCTGGCATGCAGTCATTCCAGGGAAGCAGACCGCAGAGGAAGTGAGACGCACAACTTGGGCTCAGAAATCATCCACACATTGCTGCAAAGAGTCCACGAGAAAGACAGTTTCATCCGTGTTTGGTGACTAGCGGAGAGAATGGACTGAAAGCATTCGACAAATTGCACTCAGTGGATAATACCGCGTCGTCTCACTAACCTCATGAAATGTTTTGATCAATAAAAATGGACGCCGGTCACAAACAATTCCACTTTTCAGTGTGATCGGAGGTTGTGTTCCGCAATGATTTCTTGTGCGCTCACTTCAGAATATAGAAGAAGTTTTGGGGATGAGGCCAGTGAGAGGCAAGGGCCATGGTGGACGAAGAATGTCGGAGATGGATGTACCAAGAGAAAGGTGTAGATGAAGATAACCAATGAGGTTTGTGGAGGAAAATGGGATGTGCCGCAAGAAAGAGATGGATGAGGCCAAATTTGGGGCATTGCATGGGAGGGGAAATGTTTTGCTCCAGTGAAACACCGATGCAACAACATTCCGCGTTCTGCGTCAATGCGGAAAGCTGCCTTTGGCGTCAGTACATGACCCAAAGTCCACTTTCCCAATGTCAATATTACACATTAGGAGTGAGGAGGGGTTGCTCTTGTCATGATTCCCTTTTATTTTGCACCACTTCCTTTTTTCGCCTCCTTCTCCTTCTCTGATTTGTTGGAGCTTCACCTTGGATTTGGCACACAGCTGGAACTGATCTACACGTCATCATCCCACCCCTTCTTAAGCACCTTGGTTCCAGTAGTGAGTGTGAATAAAAATGGACGCCGGTCACAAACAATTCCACTTTTCAGTGCGAAAAGTTCTTGTGTTCCGCAATGATTTCTTGTGCGCTCACCTCAGAATGTAGAAGAAGTTTTGGGGATGAGGCCAGTGAGAGGCAAGGGGCATGGTGGACGAAGAATGTCGGAGATGGATGTACCAATAGAAAGGTGGAGATGAAGACGACCAATGTGGTTTGTGGAGCAAGAAAGAGATGGATGAGGCCATTCGCTATGGCAACCCTGATCGGGAAAAAGTTGCTTTCGTTTCTTCTGACTCAGCAGTTTATTATGGTATCAGCATTGCTCCAAAAATCTCCATGCCATTCTAGGACTTCCCATTTGATGCCACAGCTGAAAGACCTCTCGACACAGACCATGAAAACGGAGGTGTCTGTCCTCTCCTCTGAGGCAAATGGCCCCTGGGTGGTTTTAGAAAAAACCTCCCACTCAGCGAATTTGGGTCACTTTATGTAAATCGAAACAAAACATCGCGGAACGACATGCTTTGCCAAGGACAAAAAACATCTTGGCGAGGGATGACTTCTATTAAAATCAAATATGGAGATCAGTGGAGCGACTCCATGAATGTTGGCTCGGCGTTTCGGCCACAGTGGATCAGAACATGCAGGAACTTGTGTGTCAGCGTCATTCTACTCTGAATTCCATTTTGCTATCGTTCAACCCTTGTTTCCTGCTCAAACGCATGAGTCCTGTCCAGAAAATACAGGCTCCAAATTTATGTTTGTGCGTAATTACCCTTCCCCCAAGGCCCTCACCATCAATTAAGTTAATCGCACACCCACAGCACTGTAATCCAACACCTATAGACACAAGCCAACATTTGTTAGGAACATAATCAACAGCAACCTTTTTTTTGACTGACTTCTACTTCAGAGCTGCCGCCATCTTTCTTCACATAGCTTTGCCATGGTGTAAGAAACACTCCTTGAATCTCCTCCTCCACCACCATTGCAATGATGCGCTACTGGATTCAGGCTTTTAGTAGCTGTTCTTGCCGGGATTGTAGCATCCCCAAGTCATGTTGGAGTCAGCCTTCTGCATGGTGAAAAGAAAGCATGCCCAAATTTGGGGCATTGCATGGGAGGGGAAACGTTTCGCTCCAGTGAAACACAGATGCAACATTCCGCATTCTGCGTCAATGCGGAAAGCTGCCTTTGGCGTCAGTACATGACGCAAAAGTCCAGTTTCCCAATGTCAATATTACACATTAGGAGTGAGGATGGGTTGCTCTAACCAAGCTAAAGACAGTGCTTCTCAAGTATTTTTTGTTGCTTCACCAATGAAGAAGTAAACGTTTCATACCGCCCCAAAATCTCTGCCTATATTATTATTTGTCTATAAAATTAATATAAGTAACTTACAGTGCATCTATTTGCCTGAAAAAAAATAAAATCATGAGTAGATGTGCAATTACACTTTATTGTAGGACAGCAAAAAAGTTTGGTCACTTGCGCCCCACTATTGGAGAAGGACTGTGTTAAGACAGGGCAAATTCTGAGTCGACCACTTGAATGTTGCCACAAAAGATTTTTCCAATCTTATGATGTATATTTGTGAGTCTGCACAAATCATAGCCGATGTCAAAATTTGGTTCTGGTCCCACATGCGTTCAGCACACTTCCTGGTTCATTTCTTTTTTACCGTTCCTCGCTGTGTAAACCCCAGGTCGTGCCTCAAAGTCCAACAGTGAGGCTGCTATATGCACCGGTTCCGTGACTCTACTGCTTCGTGTTTGTTTCTCCGGCATACAGAACAAGATTCTCCCTGACAGGTATTGCGCCCCAAACTCCCTTTGTTACACACAGTCATGTTGACTTCCAGAGGCTGAATACAACTCATTCCAGCAAAGATAAACTGTCATTGTCTAGGCAGATTTGGTGTGAAAAGATTGTGAATGCAGCCTGCAGCGGGCCAGATGACATCCAGACAGGCCTCTCTGTCACTCAGCTCACTGCCGCGGTGGAAGATTGTCCAGGGCCAAGCAGCAAACACTTGAGAACATGGTCCAGTGAGTGCCATACATCAAAACATCACTTTCACTTCCAGCAGTTGGTTTATGGTTTCTGTAAAGCACGGAAGAGATTGACCTCCAATGACAACCCAATATATATATATATATATATATATATATATATATATATATATATATATATATATATATATATATATATATATATATATATATATATATATATATATATATATATATATTTTTTTTTTTTAACTATGATAAAATGAATATTCTATTTAAAAGTCAGGTGAGTTGTTTAATAGCGCATATTTCAGGCTCATAAGGACCTTTGCACTCCAACGAACCGCTTATTTGACTTCCTCTCGGCGTTGCAACACACTGAACATCTGCTCTGTGAAGCAGTGGGAAATATCCTGGGTGCTGCGTGTTGCTAATTGCAAATCAAATCTGCATAACACAGTGTCTGATTTGATGAGTGGCATCGCAGGGACATTAAAAACATGAACTCTGTGTTATAAAATTAACCTTAAAGGTTCACAAATACTCTGGTTAGGATTATCATGGTCTTGTTTGTGCTTGTTTGCTTTTCATCGAGTGGAAAACGCAGAAGAAAAAGTGTGCATTACCTGCACAGCTGCGACATTTTCAGCTGCAGGATCAGGACAAAGCCCTGAAAGACTTGTTTCACCTGAGCGCATTCCAATGCTTCATTTAATATCAGATTTATCATCCTTTAAAGAGCTCACACTTCATCACGATACACCAGATGCTACGTGGTGTACAAAATACTGTATAAAAAACATAAAAAAATAATAATATATGTTGCTAGGCTTTGAATTGTATTGTTGAAAATGGAAGGGAATGGATTAACAAGTACAAAGACGGATGACTGTGTCACGGAGAGGAGGTTGTTATCACCGAAAACATGCGTTGAGCGTATTAGAAAAGTCTGCTCAGCCATTCATCATCATCAGTTAAGAGGAAACCTCTACATAAATTCCACAAATACTTATCTTTGCAGTTTAGCAAGTTTAAGTTAGTTTAATGAGATCAACACGGCAAACACTGGAATATATTTTATATAAGATAACACAGGAATGTAGTGTTTTCTAGGGCACTATGAGTATTTGTTGCAATCTTTTAGGGACTTGAAAAAATTGTTTTAAAATTATGTGAGCGGTGTATGATGTTGGGTCAATGGCTGATGTTGAAGACACATATGAGGAAAATAAGAGTCAAATTAATGACGTTAAAATGAAAAAAAAAAAAAAAAAAAAAAAAAAAAAAAAAAAAATATATATATATATATATATATATATATATATATATATATATATATATATATATATATATATATATATATATAATTCTATAAGGGGTGGACTTGATGAAAAAAAAAAACAAAACTAATCTAAATGTCTACTAAAAAATATATATTTTTTGACTTAATGACAAATTCATTAAATTAATAAAAATAAAAGTTGTAATTCTAAAAATATACAGTGGTGCCTCGGTTTTCGAACGTCTCAGAATTTGAACAAAAATTTCAAGATTTTTTTGCCTCGGATTTCGAATGAAAATCCAGAACTTTTTCCGAAAAAAAGCCGGAAAAAACATTATGTCAGCTGACCCACAACACGCTCTGTTATTGTGTATTGCGCAGCTTACTGACAGTTTTTTCTTCATATTGAGGTGTAAAACCTTTCCTGTCTCCACACTGGACCGTGGTAGAGTGTCACAGGGGAGGTGCTCGCTCTCCACACTCCAGGGTTTGATGTCCTGTTGTGGGCTGGAGCTGGGACAGGGATGAGGCGAGTCTGGGACAGAGCGTGACTTGGTTTATGACTTTGTCACAGCCAAACTGCACAGAAGCGCACATTCAGAGCTGGACACGCACCGGGCACCTCTTCCCTTCTGGAGAGACGTCACTCACTCGGCAACCCCTCCCACATGCAGCGGCCACACACATAGAGGAACAGCCACCTGCAGCAGACACTCTACATTCACTCCGACAAAAGCCTATTTTAAGGCTTGGAATGCATTATTTCTATTTCCATTCATTGTAATGGGAAAAATCCATTCAGATTTCAAACAAATCGCTTCTCGAACGGCCGTCTGGAACGGATTCTGGTCGAGAACCGAGGTACTACTGTATTCCGACCAATTAAACTCATTTCTTCAATAGAAACTTACCAGCATTGCTTTTCAACCTTTCATTTCTCAAGTCATGCTGAGGCACCTGTCTTCAGCACGTAGCTCTGAAACAACACGAACATCTCCAGAAACCATGTCAGTGAAAGAGTGATAGCAGGTCTAACAAGCTCCACATTAAGTCGGTGTGAATCCTGCGCTGTCCTGCTGCAAATCAAACCACCTCTTTATCAATAATAAAAGCCCGCACTCTCTTTGACTTCACTACTCTGCCCTAAAAATGTCAGAGACGGCTTTGTACAGATCTTTTGTTTTGTCATATTTGCTACCTTGTTGCACAACCTAATTGAGGTGCTGTTTTAAAAAGGATTTGTCACGACGGAAGCTTGGCCATTTGATAAATGGACGGAGGAATAAATGTATGCAGATGAGGTTTATCTGAGTGCTGACAGGCTTGAGGCTGCTGATGTCTCTTGTTTGGTGTGTCAACATGTCTCACTGTGAGAAGTAATGAGGAGGTGGATGGCAACTTTTAATAGCTATCTGTCTTGACAGGGTGTAAGTCCATGTTGAGGCAGTTTATAATGACATCATGAGCATAACACAGGCAAACAAGCTCACCGTGTAAGAGCCGCTTGACGTCGGCAAAACGGCTAAATTGCACCAAAATATCGTTTATGGACTTAAAAAGATGTGAGAGTTGAAAATGCACAGTGGCAAGATTTACACATCCAACGCGAGGATTAAACATGAAGAGAACACGTTCCAACTGGCACTCAGCGTCCACAGATATAAAAACTATTAAAATAAAACGCACTTATTTTGGCTCATCACAGATAATCCACGGCTGAAACTGGCCACTGTCCTCCCACACCAAAGCTGCTGGAGATGTGGAGTTGAAGTCATGATGCAGGACTTTTTGGAAAGTGATGTCACTGTGTGACTTCAATTCAACTCACATCTGTTAAGAGCAACTCGGAAATGAACCTGGAGAAGTTAGACAAAACCGCAGTTCCCACAAATTTATCTGTTTATAAAACAGAATGCCAAAAGCCATAATCTCTTTTTTTTCCCTCGGTTATTTAAAACATGGGGTTTTAAGAACCCAATTTCCAATTGCTGCTATTCAGCTTTTTATGCTGCGTTTCTACTGCAGGAAGGGGTCAAAATAAATAACAGTCGACAAGAACCATTTATTTTTGGTACAACGCCACCGTCGCATTGCAACGGCGGCCGTTGTTATTAGCGAGCGCGACCAAAAAAGAGTTCAGTCACCCCAGACAAGACTCTAACTCCATTTGTGATGCGTGGATCAATGAGGACAATATATGTGAAACGTCCCAAAGTATAGAGCGCACCGGAATATTGCCACAGCCACCAAAATGTAAGAAGGAAAACCAGGTGCTGTCTGTGCAGTAGAAAGGACAGTAGTGCACCTGGCTTAAAAATGCATGAACCAGTTTTGAAAAAGGGGTTCAGCATCAAGAATGACTCAGAACTTGAATCACACATCCTTTATTGGCATTAAGATACTCAAAATATGTTTTCGCCCGCATGTCTGAAGTTCCGACACCACAGCCGGTCTCAGCTGCTGCTTCTCATCTGCGATCCTTCAGCAGATCGGCTCTGTTGGTGGAGCTGAAGACACACAGGCGAAAACAGCATATTTTAAATCACCTTAATAGGCATAAGCAGCAGAGCAGTCTCTGCTACACGAGTCCAGCAAGACATCGCAAGACAAGTTTTACCACCTCAAACTTTGCATTTGTGTCATTACATCAGTCAAAAGCATGTGTTGAAACAATAGAAATTTTGAAGAAAATTGTTTCATTTGATGCAGCTTATTTCCAAAATAGTTGCAAAGATAGTCATTTTAACTATATCTAACCACCAATATGCCTGTTCATATCCAAAACTCTTCCCTTTTGTGTCCGCAGAATGGGGTATTTGACAGTAAGAGTACATTTCTCTTGAGCTACCTTTGAATGTCCTTTCATCATTTATCATCTTCGGTGACAAATAATTTCCCAAAAGCATTACAGAACTACTATTTTTCCAGTACATAATGAAATAATTTCATTAAAAACTTCCCCATATCTTGTTATCGTGACACATTGGTTGCAAGTGTTGCACGTCAACCTTCTAAATTCAGTGTTTTCGAATGATAAAATCATGCTTTGATTCGCAAACTACCCGTTCACTGGGGACCTCTTTTATAGAAGCAATGATCTCCAGACGCCTGTGAACGCGACTCGCAAAAATATTCACGTGGAACAAACTGCAAAGTATACTAGATCCCTTTTAAGTGTACTTCTCAGGGAGTTTATGAAAGTTAGCTACGTAGATCCTGATCTCACTGAGCAGTTAACTAAAGCCACTGGCACTCACGTTTTTAATATACCTTCCGAGCCACTTCCATTGTGCCTGGAGAGACACCTAAAAGCCGCAATGCAGTTTGCTCTGCCAAATCATCGGATCGCAGCGCTTAATTGAATACTGATGTGAAATGCAGACAGCTCCAGATAGCAGTGCGGCTTTCACAAGTAATTAAAACATGCTACTGAGCCCATAAAGGACCCTTAGCTTTAGCTCATTTATCCTGTGTGGTAAAAGCTGCGCCGCTTCAAGTGTGTGATATTGATAAGAAATCAACTTAGGACTATAAAGGGATGGCAGCGCGCGTGCCGTTTGAGGAGGCAAGGACAGCGACATAAAGATAGCGGCGGATCTAAGAGCGCTATTGACAGCAGATGAAGCTTCGCAATAATGTGCGCAGGAAGTCGACTGTAGAGATTTGAGCTTCACGCGCTTGTATATTTAAACTGTAGCTCAAGCCTTGGCATGTCTATATGCATATTTTATGCTACAGAAAGGACCCACACATTACCAGTAATAAACACAACAGCATCGCAAATATGTACATGTGCAAAACCATATATATTTCTTTATTAATCCCAAGCTCTTTGAAACAGATGGATGTCGTGCATTGTAATGCAGATTGTGTCCCTCATTCTTAAGATGGACAATTCAGTTGAAGCTGGTCACCTAGTTTGTAATCCATCTACGCAGAGTTTATGACCTAAAGAGGCCACAGACGGAAATGTTTTCACATTGTGAGCGAGCATGATTAAATAAAGATTAGATTGAGTTGACAGGCCAAAAAAAAAAAAGCATCCAATATGGCTCTTCATGTTCAAAACTCTTCCCTTTTGTGTCGGCAGAATGGGTATTTGACAGTTGCACTTCAGTTAAGAGTACATTTCTCTTGATGTACCTTTGAATGTCCTTTCAAAAAAATGACAGAAAGCCACATGAATGACTCCAATATGAATGCATCACTCGACACAAGATAAAACGTGACCTTAGGGATCACAAAATTGCACTGAACGCTGTTCTCCTCGGCCACAACAGGCTTTCTGTTTCTCTAAACTATACATGGAAGCAAATAGTTTCCATGGAGACCACCTGAAAGATGTGCGGTGGCCTTGTTGTAATGTGGTTCCATGACTTTGATATCTATGAATGCATGGCATTGTAAATAATGTATCAGACAATACCACAAGACTTATGATATGCCGTCTCAACTGGTTAGGATTAGAGGTGAAAAGTGAATTAATGGAGTCATGATGGTGCCATATGTTGATGGGATTTTTGCCTTTGGATTATTCACCACGTTGTTGTTTGCCTTCCTGCAGGTTTGACAGGTTTACAATGAACCATTCTACCGCTGGCTAGCATTCAAGATAGAAATTCAAAAATAGAAAGGAAATGTGAATGTAATATATATAAAACTGAGACTCATTTGTGGCGTCAAAAGTAGGATTGCTGACTCATTTATATGGGTGTTAGAGAGTGTGGCAGCGCTGCAGCAGAAAAAAAGTGAAACCGCATCATGTAAAATTATTTATTAATGTATTAATTATTTTTAACTTCCCCATATTTAATCAAATTTGATCTTTCCGACCGCCCCAAAATAGAACAGAGTCGCGACGACAACAGCGAAACAAACATCTCTGCAGATCAAGGTTTATTATCTGGTTTTATTCTATCTATAAACATTCGACACGTCTCTATTAAAGCTCTCCCTTTGGCAGCTGGGATTACACAAGTTAATCTGTATATCTGTAGAACATTATCCTGCATTTGTGATGTGCTTTCATCGCTTGCCGTGTCAAACTACCTCTGCTGGGAAGATTAAGGGCGTGTGCAGCGGTTTGCTGCTGGAAGTGCTCGAACACGCTGCTCGCAGGAGAGTCACACTGAGATCCATTCAAGGATTAGCTTCTCATATCGCCAGCAATCTTCCAGGTTGGAAAACCAGGTTGATGCTCGATGACTTGGTTCAGCCATTTCACAGCCGAGATGCCGTGCGACCATTTTTCCAGTGATGCAGTGCAGTCATGCGTTTATTTAGCTTCACACTCCCGAGGAATAATCCGGAACAGGTTAGAAGTTGTCTCTTCTAAGTCACTACTGTTCCCTGTTTGGAGATGAATCGTGAAATACATACAAAAACTCAAGTGCTTCATCTATCAATGGAGGAATTTAAGTTGTTGTTTAGTCTCTGACAGCACCATGAACCCACTCTATCTGAGGATAATCCTTCCACACTTGTGCAGGTATGAAACTCCAGGAGGGGAGAAATCCCACAGCGATTGAGGTGTTGGATTAAATCTCACGGTGATTAAATAACCAGCCATTATATGTCTGCAGCAAATTAATTTCCCTTGTGTCATGTCAAGCTGGGGAACAGTGTGTCTGTTGAGCCAACTGTGATATTAGCTGGAGATGAACCAGATTAAAAAATGAAACAGCTCAAAACTCCGCTCGGGTGTCTGCGTGAGAGCAGCCGGGCAGGTAATCTAGAACCTTACAAAAACATTCACATTATGCTGATTTTTTTTATTTTTTTTTATCTTTCGACATGGGAATGGTGCTCTGCGGAGGTCCCATTAAAATTGGTCCAAGATAAAAACAGAGAACACATAATTCGTTCATAAGTTCCCAGGAGTCTTCAGTGTGTGTTTATTGCTTAACATTTTTTAAATGAGTCGATAAAAAAAATGTACATAGCTGGGCCAAACGTAAATAAATAATAATAATAATAATAAAAACTCTCCACTTTTATTCGATTTAGCAAACAAGTACAGATTTAAATGAGCAATGTTAAAATCAAAACTCATTTCAAACAAACAAAATAGGATTGCTTCGATAGTCGCAGTCTCTCCCCAAGTCGCGTTCCCTTGCTCTCAAATAGCGACTGTTTTTGAGGACCTGTCCTGCTGTCATCGGTCGGTGACGTCACTCAGCACCATCTAAGATCGCCAAACCTGACTTTCCATGCAGAAAAGTTGGCAACTCTGCAGTGGATCTGTTCACTAGACTGGACCCAAGATCTGGAGGGAAAAATCTTCAATGCAAGGCATCAGTGATCACATTGGGATTCCCCTTATTCTCATTGCCATGGCGTAACATTGGGAAAGTGGACGTTTTCATTTTGACACATGGAGTACAAAAAGTTTTCCTCTGGAGGAATAACATTCAGTTGCTATATATGAACCCTTAGATAGCTCTCCTCCTTACTGACAGTGCCGTCACTACAACACAGGCCTGTTTGAGGGGCTTTAACTGACACATTTTTACATGTAAGGAGCCCACTCTCAGGCCCTTCCTAAGCCCAACCACCGGCTTTTGTTTTTCCACGACGTGCTGCCCACAGCACCAGGATGTGCCGCGTAAGGCTAGGAAAACCAAATGCGTCGACATGCAATGCAGACCGCTGCCTTCAGGGTCAGCATGGGACGCAAATGTCCACTTTCCCAAAATCAAAATCAATATATTACGACATGGGAGTGAGGATGTGTTGCCACCTGCGGGATTCGATAGAACTTCAGTCCGGGTTATAACATGTAGACATTTTTAACGCTGGAATTTTTCTTTTTCAAACGTTCACTTACACGTCCAAGTAGATGGAGCTAGGTGCATATTTTTGGATGACATTGACTAAATGGGTTAATACATAGTCATATACTTCATTTATCCCATAAAATACAGTCAGTAAATAAATCTGTTAATGCCACGAACTGTGTGCGTTCGTGTCGCAGCAACACGCTTAAGGCACTTGGAGCTGGTCCTAACCGACAGTTATATAGTCAACAAATAAATCCGCCATGGAAATAAGCTCAGCCTTTCTGTACGAGAGCGAGAGATGTAAATCTCGTAAACGATAGCGGTTCGTATGGCACATAAATTATCATGGCTTCCCCACCCTCTTACTCTCAGTAGACTGTCTGAATTGAGCAATCTCTGCCAGGCAAAGCACAATTTGGATTAGCAAAAGCCCTACTGATAGGTCAGCTTAGCCCGTAATGGAGCAGCTTAGGCCTTGTCTGCATGATTAGAACGTTTTGAGCATCCGATTTCCTCCCATCCAGATGTTAGCGAACAAACAGGCTGCCTCTGCCCTTTTTCCAAGCCAACCACACGTTCAGATCACAGGGACACGGAATGATCCATGGCTCTTAAACAGCAGCGCAGATTAATTCCCTCTGAATAAAAACCTCATCATAACTGTACCGCGAACATAATAACCCCATGATTTGTCGTAGCAGCTTGAAGCCATGTTGATACCTGGCGTGTCGGCCGCATTAAAACGGCTGTCAGTGTCTTGCTGGAATATATTATCTGTTTAAAAGATCAGGAAAACGAATGGCAAATTGATGCTAACATGGATTGTGAGCGCTTCGCTGGCGTTCTGCCTCGGCTTCCGTTTCGGCCTATTTTGAATCCATATGGCCCGACGTCAGCACATACACTCAGCAGATGTAAAGCAAAACATCATAAATCTCACATAGCTCATAAACTGCCGAAGCCATTAGCAACACACTCAAATGCCACATTGAAATAGCAGCGTAATGTTTTCTATGTGTATTCTTTCAATGAGGTGTTCCATCACAAACCAGCGGAAAGTTGAGCTTCTCCCAAACTTTTTTTTTTTTCAAACCAATCTTTAACATGAATGCACATGGTCTCTGGTAGGACACATTTATAAATCACTAACTCACTTCAGATTTTTTAAATTTATCAGTTTTTTACATCATATTAACCAAATATATTACACAGAGCAACACATATGAGTAAACTTGTCCTCTTTTCATTGGCGACTTCTGCTCAAAATAAGAGCAGCTCAGACACGATTTCAACGTCACATTTAAGTAGTTTAAGTAGTAACAATGTTGTGAACTCCTGCACTCTGCTTGGGTCCTTCATTGAAGAGTCATCTTCTGTGGAATGTAGCCAGCATGAGCTTCAGCTCCACGTCATTTGCTTCAATGAGCCACCTGAGAGAATGCCTGCTTTCAGCCTCGGTCTCTCTTTGTTTGAAAGCTTGAGTCCAAGTCAAGGCCCGGGGCCAAATCTGGCACGCCAAGTAATTTTATATGGACTACATGAGCTTCAAATGACTATAGTTCTCTTAATTTCAATAGTAATTTAGTACAGCACCACGGACCTCACAGAGGATTCCTGCTCTTTGTTATTGGTCAGAGACTCGGAGTAGAGCTTAGATGGGGCAGTAACAGAAACCCCATTGGAAGTACAAGAGCTTGGTTTAGGTTGAAAGACCAGTGCAGTGAGAATGTCATCAATGTCGACATATTATGATTGAGATTTCACGTTTTTGAACTGATAAAACATCTCCACCAGTCCAACAAACTGGTGTTCAACCCAGTTGTAGCAGATCAGAGGGGGGGTAGAAAACTGCCGAGCTCTGCACTTTCAGAAAAACCCACCACATGTTTAATGTGTTTTGACTCAAATATAGATTTTTTTTTTCTTTCCAGGTAATTCTCTTTAAACAAGTTCCCATCATTGACACCACTACTTACGTACCTCTGACCCCGTGTTGGCCTGTAGTCGCCCGCTATTGATCGCTCCTCAAACGGAGCGCCACTGTGGCCACTGACTATATTAATAACACAGGCTTGAATCTGAGGCGAAAGCCACACTCTCTATAATGAAACACAGGCATTTGCACATGGAAAGACAGCTCCGTTTCAAAAAAAAAAAAGGGTCAAACACAAGTCGTGCGGCTGATTAAGCTTCCGATGCCTTAGAAATAAAGAAGACTTATCAGTCAATTACAATTCCATCCTCTTATTAGTCCGTCATTGCTCATAATGTAATTACCTTCGATAATGGAGGACAAAGATGGGACTGGAGATGAAAGGGCCATTGTGTTAATGATCTAAAAGGATTAATCCTATGTGCAAAAATCAATCATTTTCAGATGCACATTTCAAACGCTCTTCTTTCAGTGTGATCCCAGATTGAAGCGGCTGGGTTTTTATTTTGCTCAGCCTTAGATCGTGATGGCAACAGTGCCATCGAAGAGCCATTCATCTCCAGAAGACGAGACATGCTTGTAAACAAGAGTGTGCTTCTCAAATTCTGCGGGCAATAACCGCGATACTTACTTGTCTTGAACAAGGACAGAGGCATTTCGACTGCTCCGATCTTGAGCCTTTCAGATCCACGTAAAATATGAAGTTCGATGTTCAACATTGCTTTGAATTTTGTTCTGAAGATTGGATACTATCGAGTGGACAATTGAGTGTCTTAATAGAGGGAAGAAACTAGAGTTGCAAGAGGAAGCCCACCCTAGAACAGTTATATTTTTGCCCTCTTATTGAAACTAGACATCTGATCAGTCTTTATTTCCATTTTGTAATATTCATTTCAAACATGGCCGCTTGAGAAAATGAGTTACCCGCCCCTGGCCTGGGCCACTCATTCAATCCCGAGAGACTGGGAACATTCAGATGGGAACATACATTCACACTCTAATGATGGTGCCCCTATAACCATAATCCGGAGTGCATGACTGTTATTAAGGATAGGGATGGATAATGGTCGGAAAATACAGAGCTTTGCTCTCGAGCTTAGCTCGCAGAGCAAGCGCATTTCTTCTCCTGCTCTTTAGCTTCTCCAACCAAACTCCTGAGCTATCGTTCCCTAACTCGTAACCCAGAACCCAATACACCAACATCAACTTGTGTTAAACACAGTCGCTATATTTGCTCTTTTCCGAAGCTATTGTTGCGCTATAAGGCAAACATTTAATAATACATGTTCAAAGCGAGAAAGAAGGTTGCAATTATTCACGCAGGAATAAACTAAATTGTCCATTCATTTTTAATAATATCTGATGTTGCTACACCCCCCTGCGTAAAAAGGAGCAAACACAGTTGTAGATCTCTTTTTTAAAAAAGTCAGTCTGATGTTTCGTTTTGCTAGAGTCAACAATTTTAGACTCAGCTGAGAAGTCATTTCCATTTACTCTTCCACTCCTACAGCAGGCATCAATATTTTATTGCGAGAAGTGAGGAGAGTCCGCTCGGCCCAGATGATCTGAAATGAATTCAGCCCGTGGCATATGCCATGATTGACATTTGAAATGACTTGGTGGTTTAAGGAAAGGTAAAAAGAAGAGTAAACAATATGAAAAATATACAAGTGTATACAAGTATATTAAGATTCAATAAATGTTTGCGGTGCAGCTGCTCCTCAACTAACTTTGAAAGTGTTATTCGTACAACACATTCTCGCACCTAGTGTGCAAAATATGTGTTATTTTCAAGTGGACTTCAGCCTCCCCGAGTTAACTTTCTGTGTTACATGACGTGTAGTTGACAAATTCGCATCGTCATGTCACCTTAGACAGCACATCACGTAAACAGAAAGACAGCGCTTTAGATGAGGGTAAAGTCAAAGGGAGCACTCCTAAAGGCTACGCTCAATATATACCAGCTCATATGATAGTTCAAATTCTTTGTGCATTGGTATTGCTGTCCACCAGGGGGAGCAGCCCACAGTCAAGAATTTATGACAACGCTAAACTCCAAAACAAACATAGCAACTGTGGAAAAAATATTGCTCGAGGAAACGGAGGCAGCATTGTTGGAGGCGGGGCTCAGTGAGGCTGTTAAACATAGTACAAACAGAGAATTTCCGCCATTGTTATGACTTCTTTGTGTCTCATTAGAGAGCAACACTGCCCCCCACTGTTTCCGGTGGTACTGCTCCGTTTGGTTCGTATCGTAAACTTTGCGAAAACGAACAGAAATACGGAAGAAATGAATCCGTCCATATCCAGATCCAAAATTTAAGACACAGTTTGATGAAACCTCATCGAGCCATCGCTAGTGGCTACTCATGTGAAGAGAGCGGGTCGACACACCATGTGTGTTTTGTTGCCAAAATTGAGGTACGTGACTGGTTTTCCTTTTGAACTTGTGCATCCACAAAACAGTGCAGCTTGTCGTAATGTTCTGGCTGGTTTCTGCTTCGACAGCTTAACCAAAGCGACTGTACAATCTCATACGTTTGGCACTTTTCCGCAACGTTCTGTAAAGCATCAGTTGTGCGTCAAATGCACAGTAGGTTGTAATGACTCCTTAATGCTCTAAATGATGCAAGTGTGTGTCACGCACAGACAGAGACTCACATGACAGTGATTCAACCGGAATGCCCGGCTACCATTTACATTAATAAAACCCCAAACGCTTCCTGCATTATTCACAAGTCTCCCTGCATTATTCATTTAGTGTTTTGGGATATTGTGCCCGTTTATGGATGTTTACCAGAGACTGCAATGTTGAAGTGTTTTGACACAAGCTCTGTTCTCCACTTTTGAGAAACATAATCATGACTCTTTGTCTTTTTTTTTTTTTGTTTTTTGAGCACAAAGTCAATTTATTTTTATCCTTAAACACCCTGACCATATGTTTGGAAAACAGCCTCCATGTAACCACATGATCATTTGCCACAACAGAACCATTATTGGGCGCTAAATGGAGGATAAATAGCAAATTTTGGTACTTAAAAAAAAGTCCAAATGGCAGTCCATTTCCTTCTCTTCCTGGTGGACTGTGAGTTACTCTAAATTCCACTCAAAGGGCAAAAAAAAACTGCTGAATCAAGCAGAGCACACGGAATATCGGAAGAAAGAAGTTTGTGCAGCCGCCTCCTGTGAAGGTGTCACACTGACCTCCGGCTCCAAAATGAATTGAAAGAAATGGCGGGGAAAAAAAGTGTTTGGTAATATCCTGGGAAATGTTCCGGCGACCTTCCTCCTGCTGCACATTAAATATCTGTAACATTATATGGAGAATGGGATAAATTATTTTGCTTTGCGGCGGCTGACAATGAAATTAGATCCAGCTGGTGTTTAATTTGGCATCTTTAATGAGCATTTTCATTCTATTCGCTGCTGATGGTGTTTACGGCCATATGGCCTTTCTCAGATGGAAAACAGTGGCGCTCTTTGCACCGACGTGTTTGTGTAACACCCTTCCTTCTTGTCCCGCTGTCTAACTATCTACAGTCAATTACGGCTAGATTAAACATCCAGTGGGCTACTTTTTTAGCTAGCAGTACGCTTTAATGATGGGATGTTTGAGACGCTTTAGGAAGTAAATCTATCATGGTCACTGTCACGATAATTGGTTCTGCTTTGCTGAACTGGATCTGCGACACATACTGGATGTAAATTTTCGCCCTTGATGGACTCAGGTGTGACAGCCAATTACAGCCATGTATTGCATTGTGTGTATCTCGACACTGCTTCTTTACGTTGCGTGGACTTCTGAGGACGCTAAAGGATTTGGCTGTAATTTCTCTTGTTCATGTCTAGACTAAAATGAACTTGTATTTTTTTCCCTTTCATCCTTTTATATACCATGTAATAACCACGTAGTAAACATGCCCCGCCTGTACGTGGCAATGTCGGGCTATTGCTGCAAGTGAAGAAGAAGTGACACAAATGTATCACTTACATTCAAGTTCTCAATTTTGGTTTTGAAAGAGAATTTTGCTCCCAATCGTTGGCATCTTGACGGGAATCTCTGTTAGATGAGCATTTGCATCTCAATATAATAGAAGCGATAATATTTCCAATCCGCACTATTGTCGTTCGTCGTGGAAGACAGCGCTATGATGTCATCGATTTCAAACAGTCGGTGGAAACTATGACTGACTCCATCTACGAGCGACACAGTCCTGAAGTTATGTCAAGTTGTATTATTAATACAGCCAGAATTAATGATAAAATACACTTACAAAAAAAGAAGTCTGCTTTCTTTCTTCTTATTTTGGGACCATAGAACTGGAGCACAACTTGTAACGTTGTGTCACTCCATTTTTTCATCACTCATGAAGATGTTTACGACGACCAAATATCCACAATTCCACCTCAAACGCAGTTTGTGTCTGAAGTTGTCACCAATGCTGCGTTGATCTTTTTTATACTTGAATATGTCCTTACATTTTACTCAGTTTGAGAAGTGAGATTGCGACTCACTGAGGCTATGAACGATCATATCATGTCAATATGGACACTATAGGTGGACAGAGTACTAAGTAATATATAAGGACAACCATGAAAGATAATTACTAAATTGATAAAGTCGTAGTAAGCAGTAAGTAGCCATTATGTGAGATTGTTATTCGTGTTTTCAGGTTGGTTCAGAATTTATTTTCAGATTTGGGAGTTAAAAAGTGAGAAAGAGAGAGAGAAACAAACAGCACTGGTGGAGACTTAAAAGCACCTTTCAACTGTTGGACGCGGCTGTTATCATTGTCTCACTGGACTCTACTGAAGCTCAACACAAACAAAAATCAGTTCCTCGTTCACTCTTTTGACTCATATTGACAACGGTTGGAGCTTTTATATATATATATATATATATATATATATATTATTTTTTTTTTTTTTATTCCCTCAAACATCTTTTCTCATTCCAGACCCAGTTTTCATGTTGCTTAGATCCAGATGGGATTTCAGCTTCGGAAGTCAGCGCTTTGATGGGTTATGTTCAGGGAGGAGAATCAGCCTTGGAAGCAGGACCATTTTTTTTAGGTGTCAAACTGAGAGGATGAGTTTGATCAGGACCAGTTTTTAAGAGAGATTTTGTCCTATTTGGATTTCATCTCTGCTATTGTTCCTGCTGCTTTGCACAAGGGAGTTTCTCATCCGTCAATTTCCATTTGTCTAGAAGCTTTTTCACGATTGCACTGACTTAAGTTTCACATCCTTGAATTTATAAAATGATAATTTTAAGTTTGGCTTGACCCGAAACATTTTTCACACCACTTTTTTGTTATTTATTTTTGTTTATTATTATTTGGCATAACCCTCAAGGTAATGGGGACTATCAATTTTTTGGATTTTTTTTTCACAAAATGTTTTTGTTTTGATGTAAATATATTTTTTTTTCCCGATACATTCACTTTTTTTTAATTCCTGGAAATTGACTCATCCTATTTCCAAATAACACTTCCAATATCTTGAATATAAAAACCAGCTTGCATTCAGAGCCACTTTTCGGAGCCTGTCCACGTGCAATTCTCACTGTATTTTACTCCGGATTTCATGTTCAAAGAATAATCCAAGTTGCAGTGACTTTAGTTTCACACCCTTGAATTTATGGAATGATAATTTCAAGTTTTGCTGGACCCAAAAACCTGAAAACATGTCGGAAATTCACATTTTTCACACAACTTTTTTGTTGTTGTTATTTTATTATTGTTTATTATTTTTTGGCATAACCCCTTAAGTAATGGTTAAACCCTTAAAGTTTTCTGGATTTTTTTTTTTCTCAAAATGTTTTTGCTTTCATGTAAATATTATTATATATATATTTTCCGATGCATTCACTTTTTTTAATTCCTGGAAATGGACTCATCCTATTTCCAAATAACACTTCCAATATCTTGAATATAAAAACCAGCTTGCATTCAGAGCCACTTTTCGGAGCCTGTCCACGTGCAATTCTCACTGTATTTTACTCCGGATTTCATGTTCAAAGAATAATCCAAGTTGCAGTGACTTTAGTTTCACACCCTTGAATTTATGGAATGATAATTTCAAGTTTTGCTGGACCCAAAAACCTGAAAACATGTCGGAAATTCACATTTTTCACACAACTTTTTTGTTGTTGTTATTTTATTATTGTTTATTATTTTTTGGCATAACCCCTAAAGTAATGGTTAAACTCTTAAAGTTTTCTGGATTTTTTTTTTTCTCAAAATGTTTTTGCTTTCATGTAAATATTATTATATATATATTTTCCGATGCATTCACTTTTTTTAATTCCTGGAAATGGACTCATCCTATTTCCAAATAACACTTCCAATATCTTGAATATAAAAACCAGCTTGCATTCAGAGCCACTTTTCGGAGCCTGTCCACGTGCAATTCTCACTGTATTTTACTCCGGATTTCATGTTCAAAGAATAATCCACGGTTGGACCTCAGGAGTAATAGTGCCATCAGTGATTCACAGAATTGGTTTTCCATGACTGCTCCGCTCTGACCTGACGGTAGAATACTAAGATGATCCGGAGGTGTCGGAGCATTTCCTTTGACTCCTAGCAGCTGGATTCTATGCGTCCCATTATCAACACCACCTGAGAAACCTGTCGAAGTCCATCCACTGTTTTTTTAAGTTATGTTGCGCAGAGACACGGGGTTCGGCCTGTCAAATGTAATGAAGCAGCTAAACAAATGATTCCACCTGAAGGATAATGAGAATCTAACAACAAGGAGAGCCTGTGGTGGGAATCAATGAGTGAAGGGGAATAAAGTCTGTTAATTGGAGAGGATGTGGAGAGGAGAAGGTGCGAATGAGGAGAGTCAAGGTGAGGTCATCCTTCCAAGACGTCTCTCTGAGGTGGAGGGAACTTTGAGTCAGCTAAATTGGCGTGTGCTCCAAATGAAAGCTGAAAAAAACAAAACAAAAAAACAAAAGCTACTGGGTAGTAATGCCGCTCCATTGTTCGGGAGCTCCCCTGACATGTTGTCCGAAAGGATTACATAACAATGGGTCGCCCGGGGGATTATATTTTTACCTCGGCTTAGAAGGAAGCGCATCACAAATTTTCATTTCACACACCAAATATAACACGGATCAATATGAATGTGATAATCGTGGATTTGTCACTGAAATAGCAGCATTCTCCTCGCCTCCACCCCCCTCCCCGACCGCCGATGCTGAAGTGTGCACTTGTCACAACACACCTCCCTCTTCTCAACAATACAGGCCTGTGGGCTCCAACACGCACTGAAACATGATTCATAACTTTTTTTTTTTTTTCCTCATTCAACCCAATATAATTGTTCTTTGTGTGGCTGGACGCGAACGTGCCACTCATGGCATTATTCACCACAAATTGGCCGCACAATATCTCACTTTAAATGTCCTGGCTGACTGTTATTGATGAATGGCCGCCCGCGCCTGCTGGAAACAAACACGTACATGGAATCATTGTTTTCTACTTATTTGTTGATTGCGACAAACTTTCGTTTTGCTTGTCCGGTAAAGAACTGAATCCTGATAAATGTCCCTTCTGCACCTCGAAATTTGTGTGGTTCAATTGATGGTATAAAGATCTCGACCCCTGTCAACCAAACTTGCTGTCACAAGACTATATCCAGTCAACTTTGATCGTGTTTGACATGACATGGACGACACTGTGTGGAATTATACGCTGCAGCAACGCTCTAATACGACAGAGGAGCTTTTATTCCCTATGCTTTTATTTAGCCAACTCTATGGGGAGAGTTGAAAAAATGGAAATGCTAATAAGCACGCTTCCGCACTTCATCATATCCGAGAATATTTCCTGGATTCTTGCTTGACAGGGAGCTCCTTGGCGTCGTGGTGTGTCGCACATCACTTTGAGGAAGTAATGAGGACTACTTCCTGTGTTGGAAAATGTGATAAAGTTTGAATAATAAATCAATTGAGAACAGGGTGCAGTATCTGCTTTAGCGAAAAGAAAGGGAAGCAACAGAAAATGCGGCTTCAATGCTGCGTGACTCAAGAGTATGTAGTTGGATTAGAGTTCTGGCAGTTGAGCAAACATTATTGAGACCTTCCCATGTCAGAGTGGACCCTTACATTTTAAATTCAAACACCTCAAAAGACTTGCAAAGAAACTCCTCTGCAGTTGCTGAAGACTGACGCATTAAATGGCTACCAAGTTCACTTTGCCTTTTCAAGTACCTTAAATATCCAAGTTGAAATTTTAAGATGAATATGTCTGCCCAAGATTAAAAACAATTATATTAAAAAAATATATTAATATATATATATATATATATATATATATATATATATATATGTCTGTCTGTGGGCACCAGCCCCAGAACGGATCTGGCAGACGGACGTCTGACGCAGAGTCCGACTGTCATATTTCGGGCCAGTTCTGGATCCGGAAGTACCCTGGGATCCATTCCAGGTGTGGCCCCTTTGTAAAACGGCATGTAGACCAGAGCACGGACTACATCCATCCCACATCCGAGCCATATACATTTCGCTCTGTACTTCTTTGTCTTAGTAGTGTACATGAATATCCATGGTCACTCCACTTCTTTTCTCCGGTACTTCCTTGTCTAACATTCTATATGTTGCCTGTGTTACCATCTGATTATGACCTCCAGTACTTTGACTCTAAGCGTTTGGAGCGTTGAAAACCTGGCCGTCTCCAACTCCCTTTCGCCACCACTTCTTGTCTTTGTGTCGGAGATCAATTAATGCTCTGAGTTAAGTCTTACTAATTTAAAATTCTTAATAAGGTTGAGGTTCTTTCTTATTTTTTTGTTTCAGAAAGATCATTCCTTTTGCGATGTGGAGCTCTGAAGCAATGACTCCTTACTTTCATGCTCATCCCCGTCCTATTTTTAGGAAGACATCCGTGTTTGCAACTCAAGTTCCTCTCCTCGTCGACTCATTTGCATAATCCGTATCTACAGACAAACAATTTTACCTGCAACACAGTTCAAGGATCAAGGAAAGTTACTTGCTGCTGCCGCTGCAAAACACATTTCTCCACACTCCTCTCTGGTATTTAAATAAAGCCTTGGACAAGTATTTGAACTGGGAGAAATTAAGCGTGCGACATCGGCAGTCGGAGGCAGTAAACAGCAGATGGTAAGCAGGGCCTCTTTAGTGATATGGATTTTATTTACCTACCCACCTGAATGACCTGCGTGGAGCTCAGCAGCTGATGCAGAGCAAAGGAAGCGAGAGTGAACTGTTTGCTCTTGTTTACTCCAGTTCCGCTACACTGCAAGGCCAGAGGAGTCATTTACCATGCGCGGAGAAATTAGCTTGTTTATCTGCGTTTCGATATCCGTCCCCGCCTGGCATGCGTTCATGATCCATGACTGATTCTTATTGGGAACAGAGCTCGGTTGAAATAACCACTTGCATTGCTGTATAATTAAATACATTGTGGTAAGTGTTAAGGACAATATATCGCTTTCCAACCTTGAGCTATTGGTCATGCTCCGAAACATTCGCAGCGTATTACCTGAAAGATTCAGCACCTGGTGTCAGTGGCGTAGGAAATCGGTTGTTTCAAGGTGATTCGTCGTAGCGTATTTGAGCTTCTTCCTTTTTTATGACCACCGCACGAGGCGTTGATGCCCCCTCGGACTCCACTTTGAAGTTGAGTTACTTGGAGGTGAAGTCCTTGAAAGGTTAGAAAAATCTTTAACCATTCATTAGTGCAGAAAGTGATGGGCTGTAATGGAAACTAATACCCTTTTTGGTCACCATTCTATCTCTAGATATGTTTAATATCCCATTACAGGCTCTGAAGTAACCACAGTTCTATACTGTCAAGAGGCAAACATAATCCAGAGGGAAATTACCCATCAGGAAGGCAATACTGTTACTGAGATGCAATTACCAGGCCACTTGTGAGATTTTCAGCCTGGCGTCCGTGCGCACGCGCGCGTGTGTGCGAGAGGGTGGTCGATACGTGTAGAACGGCTCTTATGTTTTGCAGGGTAAATTGGATTCCTTGCTGGAGAACAGTTCATTTCGAATATGTCCAACATGTAAATGATTGATGTGACTATTGTTGCAACTATTGTGGAGGATGAGGCACAATGAGAAAAACTACAAAACATGGATACAAATATTTCATCAGGAACTGGCTTCTGAAGAATTCAAGCATTCTCTGGCTTTTTATACATTCATTTTTCACAGGGAAACGTCATTGAAGTGAGCATAACGCAGTCAGGATGTGTTTCGTTCCTTAGCTTCAGAGCTCGTATCGGTGGCTCTGGGATAAATAGCGTGTCTTGCTGAGGATTTAATGTACCGATTTAGCAGTGAATCACGTAGCCTACAAACAAAGGGAACAGCACGGACTGCAATGAGCATTAGTGTAAACATTGATAAGGATTTGCCGGAGGCCACTGTTACGCTTTATTATTGATGCTGAAATAGAAACAGTAGACTTTCCTGCACGTGATTCACTCGCCTTTGTGCTGCCAGCTTGCCAAACTGTGTGCAGATTAGTTTGAAACAAATTCCGCCACGATGGTAGTTAGTTTAGTTTTATCAACGTCTCTGTTAATTGAAAATGTCATTGTCACCTCATCCACACCAAAACCCAATTTAATGGATCAGCTCACGCATTTTTGTGACATGATATCTCTATTTGAGCCTCCATAACACAACCAGCAGCCTACATGTGAGAGGCTCTGACTTGTTTTGTTGCCTTCGAATGAGGTTTATATGAAGCTGTGTAACGGCACTGAAGAATCAATCCTTGAAGTGAGTGGGATGATTCCAGCAGCTGCTCTTAGCGCCGACGAATGGCGGCCAATTTCAACACCCTTCCTTAAGTCCCAGTTCTCAAGGAGGGCATGCTTGAAGAATACGAAATGATTCGCAATTGTAACACATTTTAACATTTTTCCTGTTCTTCTTCTTCTTGTCAAATATTTCTTGAATACATTTTACTCGTCCGTTTATTTTATTTTGTCCGGTGTTGCAAATAGCGACACCAAGGCAAACACAATGTGATGTTTCAACCCAGAAGCCCCATCACGTTTTTTTTTTTATTTGCATTTATATTTTAAACTTTAATATTTCTTCGTTAAACTTTATTCATTTTTTATTAATGTTATTGGTTTTTTTTGCCATTTCAGTTAAAAGTGATGACTGTACAAACCGACTATGTGTTGAGCATGAAACACAATAATTATTTATTCACAACAACCCCAAGCGCATGACAAGTCACATGACGCAACACATGTTGGTCAGACATCACCTGATTAACTAAAAATATTCAACACGGCGACTCCTCATTTTGGAATTTGGAGAGCACCTTCCTAAATAGTCAAATTACATTGACATAAACAGGAATGATAAATGATGTATATATGAATGACGCAAGCTGCGCTGTCGCTTTTGACAGGATACAGCAACACATAACATCCAGGAGAAAGTGGTGCCAGTGGAGTTCAAATTCAATGACCAGCCAGCGTTCCTCAGCGTCCGCCGACCCGCTCTCATGACAGCCATGTAAAGTCAAAACCAAACCCGAGACTGTGAGCCATGCATGCATAATAAGTGTATGACAAAACAATACCCCAGGCACCCGGTATTAATGATATGCGGCGAACTCATTATTAAAGTTCCAAAACAGCTCCTGGAGTAACACAGATGGAGTCAATTAAGCAATGAGAATACTCGCTTGCCTGCCGTTTCATCTTCCTTCTTTTATCTCCCGCGTATTGCTCCATGGATGCAATTAGCTGTGTTTTTCTTCTTGCGACATAATGTGCAGTGATAATATTCCTTATTTTCTCATGTAATTTTAAATAATTCTCTGCTTAATAAATTTGCTCTGTGAGTGTCCTTGGTGTTTTTGTTGCCGCGCATGAGGTGCTGGAGCTGAAATCTCTCTGCTGTTTGTGTTCGCAGGGAGCTGATGCCGTCGACGCTGGAGGGCCAGATCACCATGGAGAAGACACCCAGCTACTTTGTGACTAACCATGCCCCCAAGCGCATCCACTCCATGGCCAGGGACATCAAGCTTATTATTGTGGTGCGGAACCCTGTCACAAGAGCCATTTCAGACTACACTCAGACTTTATCCAAGAAACCAGAGATTCCCACTTTCGAGGTTCTTGCCTTTAAGAATCGAACGCTTGGTCTTATAGACGCCTCATGGAGCGCGCTGCGGATTGGGATATACGCGCTCCACCTGGAGACCTGGATGCAGTACTTCCCTCTCTCTCAAATGCACTTTGTTAGCGGGGAGCGATTGATCGTGGATCCAGCGGGCGAAATGGCCAAAGTACAGGACTTCTTAGGACTGAAACGGATTGTTACAGACAAACACTTTTACTTCAACAAGACGAAAGGGTTTCCGTGTCTGAAGAAGCCGGAGGACAGCAGCACCCCGAGGTGCCTGGGCAAGTCGAAAGGGAGAACTCACCCTAAAATTGAGCCGGATGTGATACGGCGGCTGCACAAGTTCTACAAACCCTTTAACATGATGTTTTACCAAATGACCGGACAGAATTTTAATTGGGAGCTGGAGGAGGATACAGAAATTCGCGGCTCGAGGGACTAGCAGGCATGGCACGAGTTCAGCCACACCACCAGCCTTCTCAGTCAAACATTTCGCTTTCCTGTTCCAAGACTGCGGGAGCGCATCAATCAAATCACGGCTGTCTTTGCAGTGTTTGTATCCATAGGCAAGAGTTTACTGACATACTTTCCCTCCCCCCCCGCGCCACCACACCCCCAAAAATACTAATATTGTTGATGATGGCAAGTCATTATTGTACATATGAAACATAAAATATATTTATATTTGTCAAAAGAAGATGATTTATTCTTGTTTTTGTTTGTTTCCAAAGCACAAAGCTGACACACATGTTGACCGTGGCGGTGCATGCGATGAGTTAAGTGTCCTTACCTCATGAGCCTGAAGGGTAAACTCTGCCTGTCTCCCTTTAGTTTCCTTGCAGTTTGTTGCCCTCACACCCACTCACCAGCACCCAGAAGATGAAAACGATTCTATTTCAATGGTTTAGGTCATGACGCGCTGTGTATTATTTCTTTCAATGCTGTCCTGCTGCTGAAAAGGAGAGAGATGAAGAAAAAAAAATGGTACAATGAAATCCTCTTCTTGTTCATTTATATGGTTTCCAATGCTTCACCTTTGACCTTTATGGTCTGCGTCGCCGTTTCTTATTTTAATTTACGATGGCTTTTGAAAAAATAAATTATTTACCGAAAGTGCTTCAGAGGGGATTATGTGTCCAAATATTCACAGGCCTTTATCTAGGAATTCTGTTGGGTGCAGTGTTTACAGAATCTTTTCCCCATTTAAGTACATTCCACAGTGGTCAACAAGGTTCCTGATAATACAGACCACTCTCTTCCTGTGTGACCTAGACTGGGTTGATCCTCAGAACTGTTATTGATCAGCACATTCTCACTCTCAAGGCATCAGATAACAATTTCCAAGTGACTTTTGCATCCTGTGTTGAAACAGAAATCAGCCTTCAGTGTTGCATGTTGCTGTATTAGACTTTCAGTGCAAGAATGTTGGACATATGAGCGACATATCCTGGTGCTGAGGGTCGTGTAAAATAGAGAGAAAGTTGGGGCTAGGATTCGTTCTGTATGCTTTGTTTATTAAGCGCCTCAAATGCATTTCAGTCATGTGGTGACTTCTACAGCACCGTCATGCAGAGGAGACACATAAGGTGACACATAAGAGACATCCGTCAAAATAGTAACAGGCCTCAACATGCCACATAGAATGATAACATCAGACGCAAAAGTCACTAATAAAAGTCACAAATAGTTGCTATTTGGAGTGAGAATGGCTTGAAACTCCTGAACCAAAGGTTGCTTCTCATATACCTGTGTGACTTCCCTCCACCATACGAAGGAGTTGTGACTGTAGTGACCATTAGAAAAAGTCAATGGGACTAAGAAAGAACCAGAGGCACAAGAGCGATCCAGTGAGTGGAACCTGTTGAATTGGTGTGTGCAGCTGCCCATCCCTTAAGTGCACGTCAAACTAAGACTACAGACTGGAATCCCGAGGTAAGAGGAAGGTAGTACATGCTCACTCCTAATGCGTCAAATAGTGACTTTTTTGTCCCAACACCTTGACCTTCACCTTCTGCCTTCCGCAGTGTATCCTGACAGCGTGGGCAGTGTGTCACGTAAAAGAATGAACGAAGTTGGGGTTAGGTTTAAGTCATGAGCTGACGTTCCTCTCGCTCTAAATAATCACTTGTGTGGCTTGGTATATGGCGATGGCTGTTCATGACATTATGACACATGGAGGGGGCCACATTGTTTATATATAGTAAAAGTAAAATGTCTAACTTTGCAAAAGTCAACTTAAAAAAAGTTGCGGTGGCAGACATTCACTCCACTTTTAAAATTTTTTTTTTTAAGTGGCACCCCTTCAAGTTGGAGTGAAGTGCATCATTCAGACAAGAAAACAGCATATGAAAAGTGATATGAATCTGAGAACACTTCATAATAAAACACTAGGAGTCGATGTTATTTGCATTTTACTGTGAACAAGCATCTGTCTGTCTGTCCAGCTGTGCATTCTTTCACTCATCCATGTTGCTATGAGCTAACAGGTTGTCAAAGCAACGTGTTTTCACGTGGTTCTACTTTTGGTTCTTTGTTTGAGCTAGTTTAATTCCAGCTTTTTTTTAATTCAGGTTTATTAAATTCAGACTTTTTTTTATCAAAGCATGTTTAATCCTGGCTTGATTGATTCAGTTTCATTTAATTCAGGCTTGTTCAATTCAGGCTTTAATTCAGTCAGGTTAGGATGACGCATATGAGTGGAATTGTGAGCTGATGTGATGGTTGGACGATACAATCCAGAGTTCCCAGCCACAGTAATGTGGATGCTGCCGTCGTACGCCAAACTGCTAATTCTGTTTTCTGCTTCACATTAATTTGCAGGCATATTCAATACAAGAGCTGACTGCTCCTCAATAATTGGACTGTTTCAATGCACAGCTCGGCATTAGCATACTGATGACCAAGCACCTAAATGAGGTGCAGTATCAGCCAAAAGGCACTCGAAACAATGGCTAAGTCCTGCAGCCCGTAATTGTTTTCCTTCTTGTCACGGCGACGCACGTCAGCGAGGATGATGAAGAGCAACACGGAGAAGTTGTGCTAACAAACATCTGCTGCCACACCTTCTTCTGTTGCCGGAGATTAATGGCGTGTTAAATAAGCCGCCGCTGTTATAAACAATGTCAATGTCACAGAGAATCTGATGTCAAGGTAAAAGCAAAAACACTGTTACATGCGTGTCGCGGCGAATCAGCCCGCCGTCGCTGTATGTGCTTGACTCAAGTGAGCAGATGTCTGTGAGGGTGAGGATGTCACTTGGGCTACGAGTTTCGGTCATTAGTCTTCACTCCTCTCCAGGTTTTGTGGAAAATAATGAGGTTCTGTTGTGTATTGCATATTCAAGGAATTATTATAGACCGCCAAGTTAAGGTTTACCAAATTCTTAGGTAACAAAGGAGCACATTTGTTGCTTCAGTTTGTTATTCCGTTGGACTTACTGGAGTTTTCTTTTTTCTTTCATTCTTCACCTTCACCTTCACCTTCTTCTGCCGCTTATCCGGGGTCAGATCGCGGAGGCAGCATTCGGAGCAAGGAAGCCCAGGCCAGACCGGAGACATCATCTCTCCAGCGAGTCCTGGGTCTTCCCCGGGGTCTCCTCCCGGTAGGACATGCCCGGAACACCTCCCCAGGGAGGCGTCCAGGGGGCATCCGGATCAGATGCCCGAGCCACCTCAGCTGGTTCCTCTGGATGTGGAGGAGCAGCGGCTCCACCCCGAGCTCCTCCCGGATGACCGAACTCCTCACCCTATCTCTAAGGGTGCGCCCAGCCACCCTGCGGAGGAAACTTCTTTCATTCTATTTATTTATAATTTTAAATAAACTGTTTTTTTTTAATGATTTTCTTTATATATTTGCAAATGAACCTGTGGCGCTCATCAATTAACCAGTATGTTTCTGGACTAGGAGAAGAAATCATCAATTTGACAAGCACAGGGAGAAAATACTCCACGCTTAAAGTTCAAGATTTCACCAAAAACCTGGGGTTGCATCAAGCTGGAGTCCAACCAGGGAATTTCAATAATTCAAATTATTTTCTGAAAAGTTCTTGGGAAAATCTCACTTCACAAACACCATACACATCAAAATAAATAAAAATAAAAAGATACGAATTGGGTGACTTTAATTCATATTGTAAAACATACAGGTTTTACAAGCATTTTTTTGTTACTATGGCAACAGGTTTATGGCAGATATTCTCCAGACAAAGGTAATGATATGCATGTCTAAGTATGATTGTTTGATATGCATGCTAATACGCATTTGACAAAATACATACAGTGTTTTATTAATTTTTAAATGGGCTTTTATCAGTCATTATTACCTTTTCAACATTATGTTGCCATGAGATTTGGAAATTTAAAAGTGCCATAATTCAGGCGCTGAAGTGGAAATAAATATGTAAATAAAACGAAAAATAAAAATAACTGCCCAGATATTCACTTCTATTTTAATAGACGAAATTATTAGCATGTTTTGCATTTAATGCCAATGATCATAGTAAGTATGAAAAAAAAAAATCATAAACTGTGTCTTTTTGCAGATTTGCAGAAGAATGTATCCACTGAAACATGATCACTGGTGGTGGAGCAGTGCTGGGAATCGGTTTAGTTGTCCGTCATCTTCACAGACCATATGCATATCTTTCATATGAAAAGGAAGCTTGTGAAGCTCGGCCAAATCTCTGCTGTGGGACCCAAAAACAAGCAACTACATAGGCGGCAGAATCACATTCATAACAGACAATATTCAAAAATACCTCAGGGACGTCACCTGTGGCTATGAAGTATTGCAATATTACCTGCCTGATACAGCACACATGTCTGCGGTTATTGCTTGGAAGGAGGCGGAAACTCAATTTAAAGCCAGATTTAAAACGCTGTTGTTTACGAGGCACTAAAACAAGGACACATAATGCGGCTAACACACTTGAAATGACTCCCCTGCATTGACCCCAGCTACATAAGAAATAGTAGTTAGACTTGTTGGGGAGTATTCTAAATGCTCCTTAATGCAGTCGTGAGATTTTTTTATTTTTTTTATCATTTAATGTTTGTTGTCTATTTTTTTGTCTCCAATCGATGCAGTGATTAAATACAGTCAGCTCCTCATCCAGCTCTGATGCATTGCTCTGTTAATCCACCCTGTTCTCCGGCCACAGATGGCTGGATTGGCTGTCTCTCTCTCTGCAGACCTCTCTGTCACCCTGGGGAGCCAGGCACCAGCAGCTACTTACACACAGCAATTGATTCAATCAAAGGCGCCACTGTACCCGCCTTTGTAGCGGCGAACCTGAACACTTAGCTGTGAGTCTCACTATCCCACTGTCGGGACTTTCACTTTCCTCCGCAGCCGGCCCTCTGTGCTTTCTCCACAATCTCTCCCCGCTCCTTCACGCCCCTTCCCTCTCTTCTCACACAATATCTCGCCCTCTGATCCAAAGCACTGTGGTGGAAAGATGTTTTCACAAAGGTGCAGAGCGTTTACTGAGATGTCTTCATCACACCGAAGGAAATACTAAACACATTAGAGAAACCTTCTGTGTGCCGCACAATTTTAAAGTGAAAAAAACATTGTGGATTTTTTTATTTTTGGTGCACTGAAAGTTATGAGTGAAAGTCATGTGTGGAAGAAAATATTTTTAGAAATATGAATAAGTTTGATATTAGTCGTAGCTGTAGCAGTATGTGTACAACTTCTTCTACGAGTTGTATTCACTACTACTTGTAGTACTATTGTGTTTAAGAAAAACATAATATTAATGTATAACGTAATATAATATGATATAATCTTATACAATATAACATTCATACAATTAATTTAACATGTTTTTTTATTGTTTATTCATGAAATGAATATTACAAGCTTCATTCACATTGTGCATGTAACATTCTATTTTTAGCAAACATACAATATGTGTGTCCTGAAGGTACTGTATGTAGAAGTTATCAACGGTGAAATGTAGATTGTAATTTTTGTATTCAATGTTGTGTGTAGACCGTTAAAGCCATGGATTTATTTGGCAAAAAAAAAAAACAAAAAAAAAAAAAATTATTATTATTAATAATAATAATGATAATAATAATAATAATAAGTACAGATTCAAGAGGATTTTGTGCGACATCTTTCTTTAAAAAATGGCAATATTTTGAAGTAGAAATATTAATTTAACTTTTCCCACCCACAAAATATTCATGTGTTGCATAACAGACCTGCCCTAAATCTAGATATACAGTAACTAGCTCACCCTTTTAAACAGTCTCTCGTTCTCTAAGTGTCGAGTTAGCATTTAGTTTCATGATATCAGTTGCGGACTTTATTTCCATGTGATGAATATGCACTGTCATTTGCATCTCTGGGATCAGAGGGATGCGAGATTCCCTGTGCAGAGTTGGGACTTGGATCCAGCCGCTCATTAAGAGCCACATCCAGAGTCTCCATACGTACCTCTTGCTTGTTTTAGCAACAGACAGAGCTGTGATCCCTCCTGCGAGAGCCGCGCGACATGAAACGCATGATAATCTGTCCTACGACTGCTCCTCCCTTTGGGGATCATGAAGCTCTATCAGTGCTAAAGTTGTCGATAGTCATCTTATCATGCGGCTGACATTAAGACGCACCGTTTTAAAATGTGATAATGAAGATGAGTCAACTGTGAGAAAGTTGTCCGTGACGCATCTTCGCTGTTTGAAGGAAGTTTTTGAGGTTTATCTACTCAGTATAAAAGCTGAAATCCGCACATGAAAAAGGTGCTTTTTAACTGCATTCTGTTTTCAGATCTATAGTTACCTGCTGCTGGGGGACTTAATGAAATGGTGCAGCAGGATGTGCATTCCTGAAAACAACATGCTGACCGAGAAAGGAGTCGACTTATTTGAGTTTTGGTTTTTTTTATTCTTCATATCTTCATACATAGCATGCACCAAGCTCGTGATGGCTAAAGAACGCGAGGTTGCCTAAAAGTAACCACCGTTCTCCGAAGCATGAACGATGAGGCTTCATGAAACGTGTCTTCATTTTCAGAGCCCACAAGACGGCACTCTTTGCTCTAAAATATGCAGCTGTGAACAACCAATTCATACAAACCTCACATCATTTTTAAACCAAGAGCGCCATCTCCTGGGGTCTGAAAATGAGGACATTGTTTCATGAAGCCACATCTGCCCATCACTAGTGGGAAGCCTATTTCGCCTCTAGAGGGCTGACCACACTGAAGGAGAACATGGAGAAACTGGAGGCTCAGGAAAAATAAGGCGGAGGGAAACATTGAAGTGAACAAATAATAACAATAATAACTAGTGATGGATTGGTGAGATGTCAAGAAACAGTATCCTAATTTCAGACCTCAGTAGGTTGCGCTCTGTGCTTAAACAGGTTCAGCCAGCAGTAAATTTGGGATGTTTCATGAAACCTCATCAACCCATCACTACTGTCAACAAAGCACATTACGTACAAAGCAGAAACTAGAAAATTGTCTCTGCAAAATAGAGGTCAGTACATGATTATTACATATATATTTATATTGTTACGTAAATACCATTCCAGACGGCCGTTCGAGAAGCGATTTGTTCGAAATCTGAATGGATTTTTCCCATTACAATGAATGGAAAAAGAACTAATGCGTTCCGATCCTTAAAATAGTCTTTTGTAGGAGTGAATGTAGAGTGTCTGCTGCAGGTGCGCTGTTCCTCTATGTGTGTGGCCGCTGCATGTGGGAGGGGTTGCCGAGTGAGTGACGTCTCTCCAGAAGTGAAGAGGTGCCCGGTGCGTGTCCAGCTCTGAATGTGCGCTTCTGTGCAGTTTGGCTGTGACAAAGTCATAAACCAAGTCACGCTCTGTCCCAGACTCGCCTCATCCCTGTCCCAGCTCCAGCCCACAACAGGACATCAAACCCTGGAGTGAGCGCTCCAGCACCTCCCCTGTGACTCTCTACCACGGTCCAGTGCGGAGACAGGAAAGGTTTTACACCTCAACATGAAGAAGAAACAGTCAGTAAATGTAGCTAACGGGACACGTCTGCATACAGAGGCTGCGTTATACACAATAACAAAGCGCGTCGTGGGTCAGCTGATCGGTCCGCCCACGTTATGTTTTTTTCCGGCTTTTTCCGGTGGCGTTCCAGTTCTGGATTTTCTTTCAAAATCTGAAGCAAAAAAATCTCTACATTTTTTTATCTTCTCTCTAGTTGCAGAGGTGAGGAGCCCTAGCAGAAATGCCTGCATCACCCCTATATTTACGTCTTGACATTTAAGATTTTGGTGCTGTTGTGTTGGTTCATTTGGATTTACAAACCTTCCGCCTGTTGACTTGTCTGCACAGAAGATGGGTGAAAAGCATGGCTTTATTCAACCTCACATCAAAACATCAAACCATTGAAATATGAATAGAATGTGCAGCTAATATTCCACTGACATTGCTTGAAGACACCAATAGAAATAAAAGGGCTCATGGAAGCTTTCATCCAGTTACTTGACTAAGTGGCATCATGACTCCTTCACTCAAGACATCATTCATGTTCAAGGATCTTCTCATCTAGTAAGGCCTTGTTCCATTTGGGTTATTTCATTGGTTAGCCAGAGTCATTTAACCAATGCTGCATTTGGCTTGACAATAATATCCCATACAAACCCAGCATAAACAAAAATGTATATTGGTGTTGTTGAGTATGAATCAGTTTGCATATGATAAGAAGAGGCTTGTTCTTCCGACTTTATCAAATAAAATGCAGCGCTCTCCACTCTCTACACGTGGTGCGTTCAGGCGTCGAGTGTAGGTTTTTCTGCAATTTGGTAGCACTCAACTGAAGTAATAGTGTGGCAGCCACTGTGAAGTAGAACAAAATACACAGGAGGCGATGTATTCCACACAAAAAGGGGCTCCACAACAAGCAAATATACAAAAATATGCAATTTGCTTTGCATAGTCGGCAGCAGAAGAGCAAATTAAAGAACGTAAGATGACTCACCAGTCTCCTGTTGTTCAGCAAGATATACATATTCATGTGTAACTCTTGCAATCCGGTGAGCCAGTGACTCAGCCAAATCAAATTGGGATTAAAAAGGTGGAATCAATGCAAATATTAGCAGGGAATAACAGTTACATTTTTATCTTTAATGATCAAGAACAGATCCAGACTTTAACAGTTCGACAATAAAAAAAAAAACATCTTTCATTTCTTTTTTCAAATTTTTCAAAAATAATCACCTATTTTGAATTCATTTTCGGTGTAATTATTCTTCTTTTATAATCTGCTGCTGATGGAGTCAGTGTTGTTTCATCGCAACCGTGAACAAACTGCCTCCTTTATTCGTCTGGTTTGATTGAAACCGAACGCAGTCTCCTGAGACACACAAATACACATGAATGGAAACACACTGAATCTCAAGGTTGAACACATTTGATCTGTTTGTATTGATATGCAGAATTCCATTTTCACTGCTTCACTTTTCCAAAACGCTTAATAATGTTACTTAAGGATAGAAATGTTTGAGGCCTGGGTTTACACCCACTAAACTTTGCTTCACCAGGGGCTTTGCCACTCACTGACCTGGTAAGAACATATCCATAACCCCTGACTTTCTCTTCATTCATGCGCTAACCTTCATCTGAACTTCACTTCATGATTTCACCCAAAGGGAAGACTGGTAGGATCAATGTTCACCAGGGTGAATACTGCGACCCGCTGGCAGCCCGTGAACCGCATCGTGGCGACATAAAAAAAACCAAGCCGAGTGAGCTGGTGCCGCAGCACAGATGCTTGAGACGAATTGAGACAGAGATCCTGCTGTGGCATCAAGGAAGCAAGCCTTTACCATGCTGCAGGATGAGGACACGGATCTTCAACTCCAGTACTCTCCTGACAAGTGAGGAAGACTGAGAGCCAGTCGACACAGAGTGGGAGTCGCTCATATTATTGGGTGTCAGATCAACCTTCTGTCCTTATGGAGTCGGCATTTTCCGCCATGGCGTCTGATTCTTTTTGAGACCGAGTCTCAGAGTAAACGCATTTAAAAAAAGCCGTGTCTCTGTGTGTACGAGTCCGTGTGACCTACAGTAGGGGCAAAGTTGATATCAGATGCTGTTTCAGAGCCTTTCATTGCATCAAGTGCAGTTCAACTCTGAAGCAGAAAACTATCAAAAGTGTGGTCCAGGTGTTCTGGACCGTCCATGCAGGAAATAAAAATCACACTTGGCAACATACAGCTTTTGTTAAAGATGGTTAAATGGGTGCAGCAGTACTCCAAAACATGTATTTTAAGTTGTCGGGAAATTACTACTAGTTTGAAAAGGACTGGTCACATGACACAGGTAGCTGAAGCCATTCTGCTTTCTTCTCACAGTTACTGTCCCTGGATCTATTTGCATGTGAGTGAGAGGCATTGGATTTTGGTGACTTTTCTTTGGCAGCTACCTTCAGCAGGTGGGCGCACCACATGCTCCGGCTGCCTTCTCCGCTCACCTGATGTCGATTCTAATTAGCACAGCTGGGTTTCAATCCTATCATCAACACCACCATTTGAAGTCACTTTAGTCTGGCAGGACTTGGACCAGGCAGGACCCTCCATGCCATGCTATACTCAAGTATAAAGGAACGTCATCAGTTTTGACTGCCTTTTGACCTGCACTCTTGCGACACCCACAAACCAACCCTCCAGTTCTGAAACTGCTTTTGCCTATTTGCAAACCTGCACATTCCTCAAAACCTTTTCCGGTCTTAAAGGGGATTTTCCTGGGGCTAAGTCACTTTACCTTGGCAATATCAATGAATGGATTCACACTGGAATGTCAGTGAAGCCCACAAGTGGGAGGGATCAATCTGTTCAGTGCATGGATTGGTTGAAGCCCACACTTTATAACCATAAAACGTAACCATAAAATGATACGTTTTAACCTTTATAGCCCATTTGGCAAGAGATAAGTGAATTGTAAGTACATGTTTACTAGTCTATTAGATTAGAATTACCTGGGGTGCATTCCCCAGACCGTTTTGCCCGTGGTATTGGTAATGACTACTGCTGTTGAGGAGTGAGAATTACACATTTTCAGGTAATTTTTTACTTTACCTGATGTCCCTTGGTAAAACTAAACCTATGGTGCAGAATAGTAGAGTCACCAACGTGCCTCTGGAACTATGCATAAATATGTAGTCGCTGATGCTCTGCAGCACGCAACTCGCTGCTTTGCTGGAACCTTTTGCCCTCATAGCTGGCCTCACAGGAGCTCTGAAACTGGCTGCATTACCCATGGGTTTCAACCATGAACAAACAGGATCGTATCAAAGCGCTGGACAGAAACAGCAGTTTCATGAAAATTCCTTTTGTTTTCGCACACAAATTCTATAGTGTGTATTGTTGACCCTTCTTTAGTGTTACTGTAACACTCAGATAACACCCAGTTCTAGCTCGACCTAGTTGGAGCCGACTGATGTCCGACTCAGCGGCATCTGACCTATAATTCTCTGACAACCGTGAGTCATTGCGCCGATAAAAAAGTCCTTTGTTTACATGAATCTGCTCTATTTCCTCAAAAAACAAAGACAAATCCCTCATTATTTGCTGATATTGCTCGCGACTTCCTCCGCTTCAGTGCAGTGGCAGCGGTGTTGGGCCTCCGTACGAGAGCCTAGTCAGAATGGAATGTTTTTGAATTTTTCATAGATGGAGATTTAAATGGTATTGAATCATTTTTTGTACACAGAATAGTTTCATTGGAAGAGGCGCAGCCTACTTTCAAATCAATTCTCAGGCGTGAGGCGGAGCTTTCGAGTGGCTAAACCAATCGCAAAGCCTGTTCGCGGACATTTCAAAAGACAGAGGTTACATTCAGGTAACTTTCAATCTGTCTTGTTTTTGGTCCTGCCCCAATGTTTTTGTCTAAACCTGAGAAGCTTCAACAGATAGGATTGTTGAAAAGTACTTTCACTTACATTTTCTGAGGTGGTTGTTTACCTTTGAAATTGTGTGTTCTGTCATGGGCTCAGACACTCTACCTCTCCAAAGACTTTCCAAAATTAGAAACGTGGCACTAGTATTGACATCAACCTAAACGCTAATGATCTGAACCATGATACTGTACATTGATAAGCTTCAGTATCTCTGTGGACACTGGTCATTAGCATGATGAAGGTATCCCATCATTACCTCAAATGGCTTTACACAGAGTTGTTTCACGCTTTCTGTTCCTCTGTAATGACAATTCTGGTGCTCATATTTCCTCCTCAGCTCCCTGTGATGCCAGAAAACATAAATATAATCCTCAGCTGCATCGACGTGCTGCGTGACTCTCTGGAATTTCATTACCTCCTGTGCATCCTAATGGTGCGAATAAAAGCCTCTAAAATTGTTGCTAAAAGTTAGCTGTCATTCTGTGTAACCTCATAACTTTACGGTAACGGCTCCGGGCGAGTTTGTAAATGCCAGTGTGAACATAAACCGACCGGAACACACAGTTTCACCTGGCGGTGCAAAAGTGCCCTCTGGCTTTTTTTTTGTTTTGTTTTGGCGGTTGACATCTTGAACATAAAAGATTGCACTTATTTTTACCTCATCGAAAGCTGTTACACGAAAAGCAAAGGTGTGCGTTGGAGAGGTGAAGGAAGAACAAAGTATGAGTGGACTTAGATTTAAATTCATGATAACATATTGCATGGGCACTTTTGCATGGTGGCTTTGCTACTCAAACAATGCTCCTTCAGACATTGTGTGACCTGCCACCTGAAAACTGAACTATTGCATAAGTACGGCTAAGGCTAAGTCATCTAAGCAGCTTAGTCCAACTACAAGGGAGACATTCAAATTTCTCTTTAGTCGGACTACACCACCTGGATAATGTGGTACAAGCTGGAGGAGCTAGCATGTAGCCCAGTAGCTCGACTATGACTGGGTGAAACAAGTAAAACTTACCGGTTTATTCCCAAAACCTGCCAAAAAAGTGTGTTGACAATGATGACAGTTCTGTGACGGTGACGGCATTGAACCATCGTTCCGGCATGCTGATTCTCCTCACCTCTGGACCTGAGCAGATATACTGTGAAAGAATGCAGGTAGTCACACCAGACCCAAGGCCAAAAGTCTGCAGTTCTGACCCCACCACCTGATATCTCCACAGAGAACCTCTGCTATCTCCTGAGTTTCTCTGTGCCCGGTCATATCCTTGGAAGCATCAGAAGAAAGAACAGTGACGGGGGGAGGGTCAGACAGAAAATATGTGATGCAATATACACTGAGTTGAAATTTCTGGCTCATAAAGTTGCTGCCCATGAGGTAGGTTTTCATCTGTCTTACCATCACGATATAAAGATGCTTCACTTCAGATTCAGGCGGGCAATGCTTCTGAACTGTGACGGTCTTGCTGTCTGAGAATGTGTATAGCCACTGCCCTCTGTCACCCAAATGGAATTCTATACTTAGTTCTGGAGACACGCACCACAGTCTTTTGATCTGTAGTTTACAGCCTCTTAAACTATATGCATTCATCTTTTCTGACAGGATCCTCCTCTTCATTCCCCTTAAACCACTTACATCTCACCTCCTGGCAAGGAATCGTGTCACTTCTCAGCTTAACGGCGGCAACTCCCATGGGTAAGTTCCCAAAACACAAACTTGGAATTGAGTACATTTCAGCTGAGCTGCAGCTGACTGATGTTTGAGTCACCTCAGCTTCACCCTCACACCTACCCTTTCTATTCTTCACGTGTTGGACAGGCCGGTGATGTGTTCCCTATGGCATCAGGAAATGCTGCAGGAGGAGTATCAAGCCTCATGTGTCGACCCTAAGTGCATATACTGAAACCAAAACCACTGTGAACAAAGCAAAACGGAATAAAACATCTGAAACAAAAGAGAAGACGTCAACCTTTTCTGTACACCCTATTGAGCTATAGCTACTTCCTGGGACTTCATGGTTACCTGTCTTGTCGGCAAAATGGTAGTTTGCCGTCCGAGTCTTTATTCGCGCACTGTTCAAGCCGAGCGTTTTCAAGGACGGCAAAGACACTGGTGCTAATAAAGTCCAGCAATAAAAAAAGGGTGCGGTTGTTTGTGCTCTTCCAGCAGAATGACGTAAGAGATTCTGACTCGCATGGCGCGATGTATTGACGTCGGGAAAGTGAACTTTTGTGTTCTATGCTGACGTCAAAGGCAGCCTGCGATGTTGAGCATTGACACATTATATATGCTGCCCACAGTGTCAGATGCTGAAAAAAAAAAAAAAAAAAAAAAAAAACAGGCTATAAATAGCAACCAACATCTAGTGTATCACGTGACACTCTAGGAATGCTACATGGGAAGGAAATTCTTTTGTACTCCATTCAAATGCCTAAGCACCAACATGAAATGTTGAAGGCTGCCTTCAGTGTCAATATGGGACGCAAAACTCCACTTTCCCAACATCTGTATGTTATGCTATGGGAGTAAAGCTTGGTAGATGGCTCAGCGACATGGATGGAAGACGAGGTCCATCGCAGTGTTCAAAACCAAAAACAAAATTGTGTTGTCACTCCAAAAAGGCACCAAGACCAAAGCACGTACTAATACAAAGTGACACAATAGATAAACCAGAGGGAAAGAATTGCAAATCCACCCTTCGTCTTTTGTTCACATCACGCCTCTGGAGGGTGAAACCTGCTTCCGCTGAAAGCCTGAAGCATCTGACGTCACTCTAAAATGTGGAAATCCACTGGAGAATAGTCTGATATTTGAAAAAATTAATGTTGTCATGTCTTTTTTGAGATGCCAAACTGTGTCAGTGCGCAGAAACAAACCTGCGTATCCTTCATCTCGAACCGTGATCGGACACATTGGGTTTCACAAGTCTCGCAGTCTCTTTGCTTCTGCTCATTTCCACATTGACAAAATCTTCAATGGAATTTAAATTTATTCAACTGCTGCCCTGCTTTGTGCAGTGGAAATGATATGCCAGCCTATTTCAGACTTGATACCAACACTAAAAGTGGGACTTGGAGACTCTGTAATTATCATTATAAAGTCCACCACAACAGGATAGAAATCATTTGGATGAGGGGGAAAAAAAGAAATCTTCAATCACAAGTGGTTCTTACACCCTCAGATCAACCCAGTTCCTGTCATTTCCGCAGACTAAAGAATATACAGAAGAAGTTGTTTCAAAAGTTACTGCCTCCAGATTTGGGAGATTTCTCCTCCACCACCTCGGGAGAGAGAGAGAGAGAGCATCATCTCATAAATCTCAACTCTTGGCTTTTCTCTGCTGCGAGGGAGACTTTTTTTTATTGTCTCCCTGTGAACCCACTACACTCCTTGAATCATGGCCTGTCACCCACTCTGTTATCTGCGAAAAAACTTTGAAAGAACTTTCTCCAGTTGTTGATCAATTTTACGGCAACATACAACGTCGGATGATCCACTGAGCTCCAGTTCTTGAACAACCAGGTTGTGCGGCGGTGAGTATGAATAATAGATAACTGTCGATGAAGTTTGTTCTTATGCTCTGATTCAGTCGAGTTTACCAAGTCGCTCCCTCAGCTGCTGAACTCACCACTTACGACCGTTTCAAGCTTCGCCAAAAGATTAAAGCATCATGCTCAAGTTCAATCCTGTGAGCTCCGATATGATGCGCTGCATTTGATCTGCGTCGGCTCCAGAACGCATCTAAAAGGGGGCAATTAGACAGTCCCTGGGGGCGCAGACTAAAATCGTCCAAGTTTCTCACTCAGACGCGCTTTCACAAATGCTCCCGTCCACACATGCATGCTGACACACGAGCATCTGTGAAACACCTAAACACATAGCCCTGCTTGGGAATATTCTTTCAAAGTCTCACAGCTCACAACAAGGGGGCTTGAAAGTACTTGCTTTTTTTATTTTTAACTTTGACTCTTTTTTTTTTTTTATTGTTGCCGGCCTGATCTTGCAGCAGATCATTTTACAGAGGTGGAACAACATGATGAAAAATAAGGGACTTTTTAAACGTAGGTTGCGAAAAACTAGTGTCACTTTTTAGCTAAAAAAATACTCCAGGCTTCAAAGATTTTAGCTAAGTATCCTACCTAAGAGTATTCCAAGAGCAAACAACATACTCTAAATAAATAAACATGCAAAATCACAAGAAGTGCAATGGTTGTTTTGATGCGGAGCTTCTCACAAGGGCGGAGACTGACCTTTGGATGGGCGGAGTCTGAGAAGTAAAGGTGGGAAATATTTGTGTGTGTGTGACGGGAGTTGTTCAGCGGCTCATTAATTCAGGCAACTACACCAATAACTTCTGACATGTTCCACAGGGGCCGGATGAAGAGTGTCTAGAGAGAAGGATCTTTCGGCCGTGTTTATTTACGTATAGTGTTTGGGGGATGCGGTGCTGCATAAGTGAGTTAGCCTTTTCTGTTCTGTCTATTACATCATGCTGTACACTGACAAATAGCCACACGCAAACACTGCATTCCATACATGGACACACACTAACACATGCATTTCCCTTTTCAGATCATACCCACACACAAGACTCATTCATTCTCTGTCTTACACACACACAAACGCTCATGTTTACTATACATATGCTGTAGGATGCCTTAATGCACGGACACAATAATATACACATTACACCCACAGTCACAAACTTCCAAACTCACATATACACGGTTTCATTCCAAATTTTATATATATATATATATATATATATATATATATATATATATCCTTTCTTGTGATATTATCAGTCAGCAGTTAAACTAGTTCTGGTTCATGGAATGTCCAAAAATGGCACAGCATTATCCCCTCTGATGTCCAGCAAAGCACTTCTACCTCGACGGAAGCTGAGGTTCACACATTATCATGGAAGATCGGAGTGAGGATCAGAAAGCTGGAGGACACCGGCCTTCGAGGAGCAGAGCTGAGTGCTGAGGCTCGAGGCCAAAACAAGGAGTTGTCGTGAAGCCCAGTGCTTTCGCTCTGAGGAGAAAAGACCCTTCAAGGTGGTCCTCTATCACCTTGAGTCGAGGGCTTTTTATACAACACAAGTGGACCCACAAGTGTCGAGTTTGTCAAGGTCAGAGGAAAATGCTGGTCCACGGCAGTGAACCTGAAGGATTGTGTGTCTGCAGGATGTCACATAGCAGACCAGTGAAAAAGAGCTTTCACTGAGAGGGAGAATCTAGGATTGTTTCCAAATAAGCTTCACTATTATTCAGAGTTGAACGGCCTGTGATCAATCACATGACGTGCCATTTTTGACTGACTACAATGTGTACATGTAGTATGTATGAGGATGACCCTGCATAGTGATGTCGCAGCGTCCAGAACGAATTCAAAGAAATGCATGGGCCATCTCTGTCTACTTGGTTGAAAATGTACTCAATTTAAATATGAATCCAATAACGGTAAAAGAATATTTTTCAAAAATTAAGGTGGAAGAAAGGAATGCCTTTCGTCACGTTTCTGCGCATAAAAAATATATATACAGTATACAGTGGTTCCCGGACTTCAAACAAAAATTTCTAGATTTTTTGCTTCGGATTTTGAACGAAAATCCAGAACTTGAACGCCCCAGAAAAGCTGGAAAAAACATAACGTGCGCAGACTGATCAGTTTGTGTCATGTTTTTACTTCATATCGAGGTGTAAAACCTTTCCTGTCTCCGCAATGGACCGTGGTAGAGTGTCACAGGGGAGGTGCTGGAGCGCTCACTCCAGGGTTTGATGTCCTGTTGAGGGCTGGAGCTGGGACAGGGATGAGGCGAGTCTGGGACAGAGCGTGACTTGGTTTATGACTTTGTCACAGCCAAACTGCACAGAAGCGCACATTCAGAGCTGGACACGCACCGGGCACCTCTTCACTTCTGGAGAGACGTCACTCACTCGGCAACCCCTCCCACATGCAGCGGCCACACACATAGAGGAACAGCGCACCTGCAGCAGACACTCTACATTCACTCCTACAAAAGCCTGTTTTAAGGAACGCATTCTTTCTTTTTCCATTTATTGCAATGGGAAAAATCCATTCAGATTCGAAAAATCGAACAAATCGCTTCTCGAACGGCCGTCTGGAACGGATTGTGGTCGGAGGTACCACTGTATCACCATTGGGTATATTATTTATTTTTTAAGTCTTCACACTGAATACAACATAACAGCATATACGTTATAATATTTTCATCTTTTTCATATATCATAATTATGTAGGGGAACATAAATAAATAAATAAATTAAACTGTATCGAACTGGCTGTCCAAATCAAAAATAAAATGTTCAGTCTCTGCCACTATAAGCTCACTAGGAGTGAACGTTTTCATTTAGATTCATGAAGAAAAATTAAAATCTGCAGTGAGTTATGAAAATAAATAGTTTCATTCCTTCCTTTAGGGAGCACATTTTTTTTCTGACTGATTAAAACATGTGGCATTCTTTCAACCTCACACCTTTCTTGCATCAACCCTCAGAAAATCTCAGGAGGAAAATAAGAGGATATTTTTAGGGTGCACATCTGTTTCACATCAAGAAGAAGATTTACTTTTACTTCAAGTCTGCACGTCTCACTTTCCAACTTCCTGAGCAGACACCTCAGTTTGGAAAACAAAATATATATATATATATTTATATATTCCAAAGTAACGCCTGTGAACGGAGCCCAGATCGCTCAAAGACATGAGAGTGACCCGCCGCCGGGTCGCGTGGTCAAGGGCTTCACTCACGCATGCATTATTTCTCAAATCAATACCTCGGCAGCCCACAGCTTTGTTGGAAGAGTCATTTTGCTATCAATCCATGCAGGTAATGATCTCATTAATTCACTGTTAATTCATTTTCAGCTGAGTGGATATTAACCTTTTGCTCGTCATCATTAATTTCCGTGTGGGAGAGGTGTGGCATGTTGTGGCTGCTGCTACACAAACAAAACTATTAATAGGCGCCGGACGTTCTGGGCTGCTTCTCGGTGTCCGACGGACTTCGTACGCTCAATTGATCAATGCATTGATCCTCCTCCTCAGCACTCGACTAATCTTTCATCCTACGCTGTGGATGTTGAAGCAATAGTCCCGGTTACTGTGTTGGAGGAGGGTCACCGGGCTCCGGAGAGTTTTTGCTGCCGGACCAGGTCACTGCCTTTTACGAAACCTCCGACTCTCTCAGAGTTCATTTGCATTGAAATGAACTCCAATGAGATTGGTTCCTAACAAGTATCATCTACTCTGTCACTGGACTCATGTCTGCACTTCCCAAATAAACATATGTTTTTGCTTCAATGTCATTTTTTAACCCCTTCCTGCTTAAATTTAGAAACAATGAAAGCAGCTGAAGAGCAAAAGCTACAACAATTCCTAAGGAGTGTACTGAGAATTTCAGGCGTTGACCTTCATTCTAAACACGGCAAAATGAAGATGTAATTTCTCCCCGTAAAATTACTCTTCATGAATCAGACAGCGTGCGGTGATTAAATTAATTTGCATTTTCTCCTCCTAGAACACAGTAAATTACACGTGACCATCCCAAATTGCATATTCATTAGTACACGCACGAGTATTTTGTAATTGGGGACAATGCAAACCGCAGAGTGCCCTTTTGTTTTGCTCTTTTGTAGCACCTCTTTTCTTCCCTCTTTCTTTCCCATTGAGGCAGGACAGGGATGGAGCCTGTCCCAGCTACTCGGGGGGTGACGCCTGGGTCACTGACCTGTCACGGGACACATTTAGATGAACCAACATTCATGCACACACTCGTCGCATAATCTATTTTTTGTTTTTGTTATGTTTTTTTTTCCTTTTTATTCCTTTCAATTCTGACACATGCTATCTGGGATGCATCAGATATATGTACAATAGAAGAGGCTTCAGAGGTCACTAGATGGCGCTGCCTACTGTTTAATTTTGGACTTTGAACAACTATTTAAAGGAAATGTCACATCATTTTTTTTAAACCAAGAGCGCCACCTGTTTCGTGAAGCCTCATTAACCCTTCACTAGTTTGCAATATCAGCTGGGTTTGGGGCTTCATGAAACAGTGACCTTCTCTCTTTCTTTCATCTTTGGCTTTGAACGTGAATCGCTATTGTATAAGCTGACAGTGCCACCTACTGAGCTCAGGAAATGAGAACGCTGTTTCAAGAAACTTGATCAGTCCACCATTAGTACGTCCTGTGGAACTGAGACACTTGATGCAGTCTACACACCGCAAAAGTGAAACATTGCTTTAAGGCCCCTTTTTTGACCTCTGTGGCCTCGGCTCTCAGTCGGTCTTCACACCTCCAGAGTTGCCGCCTGGATTCCCAAGTGGTTTTGGAACTGTGTTTTGTCTCCTTCACGCTTCTGTTCCCGCCCTTTGTTTATTTTATTTTATTTTATTTTATTCAGCACTTTAATCCAAAGCACTTTCCTAGTTGGTGGGATCCCCTCTGACCATAGCAATAAAGTTGTTTCTGATTTCTGATTCTGAAGTGAGATCACTTCTCAAGTCATGAACTCGGAGATGAAATGTTGATGTTGTTGCTGCCGACCGCCTCAGAGAAGTGCTGTGGTCAGGATGCAGGATGGTATATTTAAAGATAAATGAAGTGTGTAAGCTCTCCGCTTCCATATGTGCGTGTTCACTGGCCACCTGTGGCGGCCGGGTCGATTCGGGAGCCATCTTGCTGTGAGTCGGCAGCACTTAACCACTCCCCATCATACAGCCTTCTATATAATACATATTGTTTACCTCCAGCTGAAAACTGAAGAACTTGCTGAGGAAAAAATGATGGTATTGATGAGTTCGCTTCATGCATTTAATAAAATGGCGCGTCAACACAGCCTCAGTGTGAAACAGCTCTTGCACCACATCAGACAGAGAGAGGTTTTTATTTTTTATTCTCAGACTACAACATTGTTTTCCATCCACTATGACCACAGTTTATTTATTTTATCGGCCGGTTGAAACATAGTGATGGTTTAGTCTTTTTTTTGTGTGTGTGTGTGTGTTCAGTAGTATTAGATTAAATACTATGCAACTGAAGCGATCACAGTTCTAAGATGAAAAACATCGCACAGATAAGATCTTTGGCGCAGTGATGAGAAACAGTAAAACTGCACTTCTACGCATGGATTGAGATGATTAATGGTGGTTTCTCTCACACTGTTTAATACATTTTGAGTTACAGTGTGAAGTACTGTTGCCATGGAAACGATTGTCAATGATGTAGAGTGTTATATTATATTTTAAATCAAAAGTCCAGTTGTTAGTGATATGCATCTGAGGATGTTAAAACATGAAAAATGCATGATAGATAAGGCTGCACTATGAATTTTATTTTTTTTAAATCTGAGCAGAAAACATTCAAATTAAATGGGAATATGAAACTACTGGTGTGTTTCGGAAAAGGATTGTGATGATCCATCTCATTTTGGAACCAGGAGAAGTGAAGAAATCAAGAATAATGAAACCTGAAATGATATTTTTGGGGGAAATATCATAAACAAAACAAAACACAAGATCAGCAAATTAGAAGTTTGCTCTTTTCATTGGCTTAAATAATTCAGTCTCACAGCTACAATAACAAAACAGTGACAAAACAACTTAACACTTCTTTTCCTTTCAACAGAAAACAGACGAAAGTGTTTTTATTTGAAGATTACGGTGGCAGTATTCAAGCTCTCAACTCTCCTTTGTTAGAAGAAAAAAAAAAACAAAAAAAGAGGCCCATCAAAACCTCGCTGCTCTCTGGGAAATGTTTTGCATGTACCACGTAAGAAACTCCTCTTCTCCAACAGAGACTCTTTAAATTGGGCTCTTAGTTCAATCGCAGCGCTTCATCACAGAGGCTCTCAGTCGGTGCGGCGTTAAGTGATTTTATTTTTGATGTGACAGTTATAATAGCTGTCAGTCAATAAAACGCCTCCTTGTAAATTTTCCTCCGAATTAACTGCTCCTGCTGACAGATACGCACAATCGCGGCACTTACCATCCGAGCGTGCTGAGAGTCATTGTTCTTGCCTTTGAAAATGAGATATTATACAACTTGAATGGGTTTTAATTCTTTTGTGGTTCTTTTTTTTTTTTTTTTTTTCAATTATTACTTTCATTCCGGTCTATAATCCGGTCATTTTTTCTGAGGGCTTATTTGAAGGTTGTCCCCCAGTCTTATAAACCAAAGAACAGTTGAGCTGTCTTGACTCAATGTGATGTGAATTTTGGGGTTGATTTGAAAACATGGCTGCATGTGTGGATTAAATCAGGTGCAAAGCATCAGTGGTTTAGACGTGTGTTTCATGGCTAGAAAGCAGTTAAATAAGTCCTCAATAAACAAACCTCCAAAGTTTCAGGACCATGGACAGCACACCTGGCTTGCATCACTGCGCATGAAAACCATTTATGTTTGTTTGTTTAAGCTTTTAAATCAATTTAACAACCAAGAGGTTTGTATACACCAAAAAGCGGCTGAAAAAGAAAAAGAAGCTTCCCGAAACACTGCCCCTCTTTTCAGTGGCCGCTAGATGGCACTCACTACTGTATAATATTTGTTTTTGAACTATTTCAATGAAACCTCACATCATTTTTTTAAACCAACACCGACATGGGCCTGAGAGTTAGGACACTGTTTCATGAAACCTCATCAACCCATTAATACCTCTTTTAGCACTTGAAATATCATTGATTTCAAGAAGCTCATTGGTGCAGCAGGTGGCGAAAAATATCCATTTCCTCCTCCTAGAACAAGCAACAGACCAAAACACTCTCCATAAATCATTTGTATGTTTGTATTTACAAGCAGCAAACAGTTTAACACATGTTTTAGTACAAGTAAATCAGTGGCAAATGATCCCCATTGAATTAGGTGCCTGAGTGAAATCCGACATCAGAGACTGAAGTCTGGCTGATAAGGTACTCAACTGGTCCCTTCACTCTACTGCGAGCTGAATAAGATGCCTGGAGAATGAACCACATTTAGGGTGCTCGCCAATCAATAGCTTTCTGTCTCAACACGAGGGAAGAAAATGTTGCAGGTGAGCAGTTTGATCTGCTGCATGTATAAATAAACGAACACACTATACGAGACTTAATAGAATTTCCAGAGCAGCTGCTGCGGAATGAATATTTGCACCTGCTGAAAAAAAAATGTGTGAAGATGAGTAAGACTGAGTAACATAAGAAGCACATGTGTGTATCTAAACCTGGCTTCAAGCTGGGACCCTTTATTTACAGTTGAGCTGCTGCACAATCTGCCACTCTGGTTGTCATTGACATTTTATTCTATGTGAATCTAACAGGATCACAATAAGCGCTCAGCAATGTTCAAATATTCCAGCAAAACAATGCAGTCCTGGAGTCGTGTCGTCCAACTGTAGATCGAGTACAATATTTCTATTCCGTTCAATTAAATAAAATGATAAAAGTCAATAAAATAGGTGTGACCAACATTGCGAACTACTCAGTTTGCCTGATTTTATCCATGGTGTATTGATGGTATATTAGTTGTAGTAGTAGTAGTAGTAGTATTTTACTCTGTTGAGAGCTGAACATTATAATAAAATTGAATTGGTCTTTATGTAAACTATATAAAGTACTATTTCACAGGATTTCAACCACTGATGGGTTGGTGAGACTTCACGAAACAGTGTTGCAATTTTCAGAGCCCACTAGATGGCACCATCTGCTGTATAAATTGCAGGCTTACGTGTTATATAGCCTCAGTTCTTCGCTTCGCCGTACGCCCTTGTTCCACCTGGAGAATCAGTTCTATAAACATACTTTTGTGTAGTGTCTACTGAGAAATTGCCTGTTATGGAATTGGTTCTGAAGAAAACGGATTGAAAATGTGTGTCGGATTTATGTGTTTCTGTTAGTTTTTTTTATTTTTTTGAATGTAAGATCAAATGCCTTGCTGGAGTCAAACCCCAGTTTCCAAGGTTTCAATGTGTTTTCAAAAGATTTCTTCAAACTTCCTGCAGTCGAGTCCGTTCACAAAATGGTAAAGCGGGATTTAGGGTTGTTCAATTCCGGTGATGGTGATGTATGTCGTGAATCTCTTCAGCGGAATCAGTATTTTTAGCCAAGGATCATTTTCCATTTTCCTGCGAAGGGAATTGACTATTTCATAAATACAAGTCATTGTTTACCTGGCAAAGCAGGAGTGATGGATGGCTTTCCTCTTGGAATGCAGTATAAAGTGAAAGATTGCTGTTTGATGTCCGACTGAAATCCTAAAATACAAATAGATATATACGTCTCTCTAAAATCAATTCCGCTGCGTTTTGACGATTGTTTCTTCTAAATGGCTGAAGGACGATTCGCAGGTGAAATGAAGAAGGCTCCTTTTAGACTCTCAGAAATGGAGGGAAATAAAGGACTGCATGATTTATGTAAATGCGTCATTGACGACTGCCGCGTGTTATTGCCGGCTGAGAGAATTAGATAAGAAGAGCTCTTCAGCAAGGCCAACAGACCGTTGCTTTCATCCACGCACAGTGTTGACTGAAAACATCTTTTATTTCTGTCTGGATCGAAAATAAAATATGTTCTAAAAAGCTATTAGTGGCACAAAAGCCGCTGGGATGAATACAGTTTGGTGCACAGAGCTTTGTTTCTAACTCTGTGACATTATACACCTCATTTTCTCTGTGTGGCTGTATCACCACTGTTGGAGTGGGTCACTGTTTCGGGCTCTGGGAAAGTTTAGATTGTGAGGGTCGATGAGGTTTCATGAAACAGTGTCCTCATTTTCAGAGGCCACCAGATCGCACTGCCTGCTGTATAATATTTGGATTTGAACAGCTATTTCGTTGAAACCTCATTCAAGAGTGCCATCTCCTGAAAATCAGAACACTGTTTCATGAAGCCTCACCAGCCCATTACCAAGTGATGGGCTGGTGAGGCTTCATGTCCACATTTTCAAAGCCCACTAGATGGTGCTCAACATCTTTGAATTTGAACAACCATTTCAGAGAAATGTTTAAACCGAGAGCACCATCTACTGGGCTCTGAAAATCAGGACACTGTTTCATGAAGCCTCATCTGCACATCACTGCCATAACCAGTGAATGGTGAGCGGAACATTACTTTCCGGTACTATTAGCTTGTATTGTAAAAACATCTTACAGCAGCAAGTTTATTTCTCAGTATTATAGCACCCCACATTCAATAATATACAGCAGCCAGCGGATTCACCAAGACGAAGATTGAAGGAAGACACTTGACCCAACCCACGACAAGCATGAATCTCACACCACAGAAAACATCACTGGAACATCCGGCAGTTTAATCACTCCACCACCTAAATTATAGGTCCTCAGAGGGAGCAAGTCCATGTTGGCTGTGCAGTATTTCTCCGAGCAGATGGCCCCTGGATCGTGTCTGAACTATTTATCTGGGAAACACCTCGGAGGACGGCTCTCATTCCTTTGGACTAAAACATTTGACAAATAACAGCCAAACTCAGGAGCTCACTCCAGCATGCATGAACATGAATCTGAATAAGAGTATGATTTTCCATCCAATGTCTCACACCTTTGTGAGGCCACTGACACTGAATGAGCTGATCTATATTCAGATCCCGCCTCTCGAACCATATGGAAGACGTACAGGGATAAAAGACTCAAAAACAGAAAGGACAGATGTCCTCTCCGTCCACACTAGCACTTTTCAGGTCAATCCTATATGGTCCTTTTTTTAACTGTCCGCGGTCATCGCCTCTTTCTGCTGAGCCCTGCAATTTTTTTTTTCTCCAGCATTAATAATATCTGCTTTCCTGGGCGCCTCCTTTTAACCTGTGCCCCAGATGATTAAATATACTCTTCACATTGGAGATTGCTCGACTGCAGCAAGTGGAAATCTTCAACCATAGCTTCATCTCAGTTTGCCATAGAAATCGAATGTGACTTGTTGTTCTCAGTCCCTTGTTGGACGTAGGAAAGACCTCATGAAGATGGCTGAAATGGGCTTAATATATAGGGGTTTTTAATGTAATTATTTATGTATTTATTCATTTATTTATGTGTGTCAGATGCACCACACAAAGATCCATTGTTTGTATTGTGGCCTGAAAATCTCAGCACAGTGCACCACACTCATCAAGTCTTCATGAGAAAATGAAAACATTGCAACAAAACAACAACCACTAGAGTTGGAAAATCATAATCACTGGAACTCAACTCTTACACCCTATTCATTTTTATTTATAAAATATCTCTTTATATTTTTAGGCAACATAAATCACCCTATACCTTAACCTCACAGCTCTTCATCTAAAAATAATAATAAATAAAAATAAAAATAAAAATGACTTAAATTTAAAAAGTTACTAACACTACTACCAATACCAATAATAATACATGAATAAATAAATAAAATAAAATATAAATGATAAAAGAGGGTGGCTAGTGAAGGATGACACTAAAACATGCCATTTTAATAGTGCACTAAAAATGCAAAGGAAGTTAACAATGATGCCGATAGAGCACCTTTCGCAGGATTATTTTATAGGATAGCCGATTTAAGATCACCTAGAAGATGCTAAATCAGGACGTGGTCCTTTAAAAATGTTCCCACGCCAAAAGCCTACTAACTTGTTTGTTTTATTTAACCTATATACATTGAACATAAGAATATGTTTCCGTAGAACTCATCCTACTAGTGATGCCATTTACTACTTCAACACACACGTGAGGCATATCGCATTGATGACCCACAACTGTAGTGCTGCTACACTGTTGGAAAATACCACAGGAGGGTAGATATTTGATTCCTTTATAAGTCAGTTCATTTACAAGTGTGTGCGTCACCTTGAGACGCTTAAATTCGCTTGACCATCATCAATATGTCGCGCTTTAGGTGTCGGTTAACACCTGCATTCAGACCTGGGCCCAAGTTCCTCTATAAAGGAGGTGAGACGGATTCATTCACAAACTCCACCAACCCATAACCAAGTCCATATTACATGCTAATGTCACAATGATTGACAGTTGCTCCCTCCGTCAAATTTTCTTCAAGTGTTTCCTAATTCTCACAATGGCGCTCAGAACAAACAAGCACGCCCATCAAATATTAACATGGAGGGAAACGCTCAGATGTGTTTGTTCAGTAGTCCGAGTCGGTGACAGCTATTGCATCCTGATGCTGAAGATACATTAATGATGCGCCCCCTGGAGCCGTGTCAGGTTGTAGCCTCCAGCTATTCAACACCAGAGCAAAGCACTGCAGGCTGATGCTTAAGTGAAAAATATGGTCAAAGCATCCAGACACCGATCGCCACTAACATATACAAGGACTTGCTGGAAGAAAAAAAATGGAGGTACATGTTGAAATAATGGTTTAAATTACATGCATCACGAAGAAGTCCTGTGTGTATTATCGTATTGTGTGTTCTTCCTGAGACTCCAGCTGTGAAAACAACAGGAGCAGGTATGGAGTAATGAAGCTTTCTGGGATTACATGTGCAGGTGTTCCCACGACGCCCCCATGCTGTCAAACAACAAAAGATATTCTAATATTCTGAGGAGACGGAGCGTTATCCTGCCATTGTGTACATGCTTTTCATGAACAAGCGTGCGCTGGAGGGAGGAAGTTACATTCATAAGTGAAGGGAATAAAGGGTGGGAGATTTGTGGAAGGAGCTGAGCAGATGGCATTTTGTTCAGTTTTCCTCAATCCCTTGTTGTTTGGAAGCGAACTGAGCCAGGAAGCGAGTCACTCCATTCTTTAGACAGCTTCACTCAAGAAAGGTTTTGGTGTCATGACTGAGGCTTTGTCCACACAACACGTTTTCCGAAAAAAAAAAAAGAAACTTCATCCACATGTAGTACACATGCCATACCTGTATGTGGGATCGTAATGGTCTCCCAAAAAGAGGGAGGCATGTGTGTAGGAACTAGTGGACAGTGTTCAACCAAGGTAATAATAGTTTGCGATTTGTCAGTAGTTTTTGTTCCTATTTAGTTTTGAATTTTTGTCTTTTGAAATATATTAGTTTTATTTCGTTTTTAGAGCGGGTAGTTTTTTCAGTTTAGATTCCGGCAACACAAGACCATGTCTTCTACTTGGCCAACCTATGTGCGGAAAATTCAGTAAGATGTGGTTTTGCACCTGGCTCTATCTCTCTCAGCACGATAATGTGCCGTGGCACAGGGAAAAACACTGGTTTATGAGTTCAAACATGTCGGCATCAACTCATGCCGAAGCTATGGCACTAGACAGATGTTATGTTAAGTTTTAAACATTTGTGCCTGATATTATTTTTTCTTTTGTGTGGATGATTTTGCGCATGTGCATGGAATGAATAACTGTGATCGATATTGTAATGTGTTTTCGTCGTTGTGAACGTAATGATAAATGTTGTGAGTCATGTTTTAAGTCAAATACTTCCTGCAGTTGTAGATGTTTTGCGTCAGCACTAGATCTTTCCTTTATCGGTGCAAAGTAAAAAGCCCTACTGTTTGTATACGTTCCAGTCAGGTGGACTCTTTTGGGATTTGAAGGTAATTCAAATGAAAAAAAAAAAAAAAAATGTATAAACTGTCCTTGTTTGGACTCGGCCTTCATTTGAATAGTGCTGAGTGCTTATCATTTAATTGCATTGGAAATTGGCGGCATAGGAAATCAGCAGTAAGATGGAACGGCGAGGCGCACGTCGACAGAGACTCAAAACAACCGAAAACAATAACCGTCTAATGGAAAGAAGGTGCCGACAAGGTTTCGGTGAGAGGAAAATCAAGTCAAGTTGTTGTGGCTCAAATTGCCTCTTCACTGCGGCGGACTCATTTGCGGACAACGATGGCGGCGCCGAGTGTTTCCAAAGCAACAGTACGTGTAGCAATTATAATTTGGATGCTTGAGTGTTGGAGGCATTGATCTGTTTCAGACGGCGGTCTGCGGCGCTCCGGCTAGCAGTCGCCGTAGCTTCACTGAGATGCAAATAAGATTAGCAAGTACAAGGACTTTGTTGCTGACTGAGGATGAAATCGACGCGTGCTCATGTGAATATCAGTGAGGATGAGCGCTATAATTATGCGAGGCATGGAATGCACGTTGAAAGACAAAAAAAATGAAAATGAAAGGAATACTAGTTTCATTTCAGTTCATTCATTTCATTTATTTAAAAATGTTATTGCATTTCAACAGCCAATGTTAAAAAAATTATAATAAGTCCATAAGTAAACACAAATTAAAATTAATAAAATTAAATAACTGCTTATATTTGCTGAATATTAAAAAATATAATAATTCAATAAATAAACGTAACTTTAAAATACTAAAATAAAATAACTGCTTACATATGCTGAATATATATATATATATATATATATATATATATATATAGTATATATATAAATAATTAAATAAATAAACTTTAAAATACTAACATAACATAACTGCTTATATATGCAGAATATTAAAAAAATATAATAATTCAATAAATAAATGTAACTTTAAAATACTAAAATAAAATAACTGCTTAAATATGCTGAATGTTAATATATATATATATATATATATATATATATATATATATATATATATATATATATATATATATATATATATATATATAATAATTCAATAAATAAACTTTAAAATAATAAAATTAAATAGCTGCTTAAATATGCCGAATGTATAATAAAATATAATAATTCAATAAATAAACTTTAAAATAATGAATGATACTTACTTTCTTTCTGCAGTATAAGAATCTATGTGATGTACCACACAGATGTGCAACAATAAAAAACCTTCCGTCCTGCTGGATATTTTCAAACCTCCAGCCGCCGATGAGAAGCAGCCCATCACCCGACGGATGCTTCAGAGACATGATCAGACCACATTAACCTCCTGACCTACAAAATACTGATCATGTCAGCAGGAGGTTCTGCGTCACTCAGCGTTGACAGGGAAACTCATTGGAAGCAGAAGCGCGTTGGAAATCCTTCACGGGTTATTTTCAGCGATTCATTGCAGGAGACACTTCTCATTAGCAACCAACCAGGAAGGAGTTTTATTTGCATAAATACTGCACATGGTTATCAAGACATGTCAGCGGCATGTGACACTGTGTCAAACATGCATGCTGGGGAGGCTGTTTGGTGTTTGTCATAGTCACTCTTGGCTTGGTGCCTTTCAAAGAATCATGACAGGAAGGAGCAAATGGAAATATGACAGGTCAGTTATGAGATGTCATCTTTCTTTTTTCATAGTTCTCTTCATGTAGCCAATGAAAATGAATCAGACTTTCATTTTTATGATCAATTTACTCGTGATGGCCTCATGAGGCTTCATGAAACGGTGTCGTCCATTTAAGAGCACACTAGATGGCACTCTTTACTCTAAAATCTTTGGTTGCAAACAACAAATTCATAGAAACCTCACATCGTTTTTTAACAAAGAGTGCCATCTCCTGACACTGTTTCATGAAGCCTCATCCGCCGTCATTACCACTAAATGTACTAGATAAAGTATTATTTGTCAGTGATTTGGTGGTCTGTGCGGGTGAACTATTATACATAATCGGTCACAAAAACAGTCCAAAAAAAAATTATATATATATATATATATATATATATATATATATATATATATATATATATATATATATATATATATATATATATATATATATATATAAAGATAAAAATTAACTTTAAATAGTTCCTCAAAGCCAAAGATTATACAGCAGAAAATACCATCTAGTGGCCTTGGAAAATTAGGATACTGTTTCATGAAACCCCACCAACCCATCACTATCTGTAGGGCCCTCATGCCATGAGTTTGCGACCCTCAGTGTATCCGTATTTGCTGAAACAAATGTTGATCTGAGGATGAAGAACATATAGAATATAGGTGTCACAGCTCAGTGGCCAGACCAATATTCCAGGTGATGCAAAGCATAATACGGAAGGAAGGACTATGTAAACAGATGTGGAGGTTATATTGGGCGTGTTTGTCCACTCGATCACAGTCATTTGTAAAATCTAAAGCGCTCGACTCAACACCGCCCTCAACACGCCGGCGTGATATCAAATGCCCATCTAATTGACACTGTTGCTTTTTTCCCTGCAGAATGTTTTCCATGTGTTTGGGAAGCTGAGAAGCAGCAGATCATGCGTGTCCCTGCATATCCGTCAAACATGATGGAGACGTCAGCAGGAAAGCGGGTGTGTGTTGGCGCAGGGTGTGTGCGGTGCTAATAGTGGGCTGCTGTGTGACCATCTGTTCTGCATATGATTGAGTGTTTGTGTTATTGCTTCGCGCAAGATTGGATTTGCTGGATCAAAATAGGGGCCCCCATCTACATCACCGTCAGATGGAACTGTGTTTCACATCGCCGGGGTGATGTGTCATCACAGCAGTGCCCAAGGTGGAAGACAGCTGACACGTATTGAGGAACATCGCAGAAACACTGTATGAAACAGCCACAGATCCACCACATTCAAGGCTGACTCACAAAACAAATACAATCCAGAAGAGAAAATGAAAACAATGAGAGTAAGAATCGTTGGTGGACTGGGCCTGACCTATAACAGTTTGTAGCATTAGAATTTTAAAACCTCCAGCCGATTGTTGAATCACAGATCCATGATGACTAATAAAGATTAGTCATGCTTGTGAATCAAACTCTGAAGTGGATCTCAGTGAAGGAAACACATGTTTGTGTACCTCTCTGTACTCCATGTCTGTGGCAGCAAGTACTGTAGCAACAGAGTGGCAAAATATGGAATTGCTATGCAAGTATGTTTGAAAACTGACCTCTGACAATGTTTGTATTTGTGTTACTGAGGGAGGGGACACCTTACTTTCATCTCAGCTTCTCAGTCCAGGGTGTGACATCATGTGGTCTTAACCATACACTGCAGCATCTTGCATCTTACAGAGGTGATTTCTTAACAAGTGTGTGGTGCAAATGCTAAATGCATCATTGGTGGAGTCATGGGGCCATTTTTGTCTTCCTTGTTGCTCTTTCAAGATACAACTAGACATAACTTTGAAAGCGAATGCACTTTTATTTTCAAGGTTACTGTCTTTGAGTTCTCTTCTTGTTGGCATCCCTGCGATTGAGTTTGAACTTACATGACACTCAAGTGAACAATGTAGTTTTACGTTTTTTCCCTCATTTTCTAAAAGGCATATCACTTGCTACGTAAAATCTACGTATGGAGCCTAAACATTCATGATGTGTAATAAAAAGGTTTTACAGTACGGGATCGGTTCCGACCAACCGGTCGTAAGTCGGATTGGACCTAAGTCCAATGCCATTCAAAATGGCCGACGCAAGGGTTATAGGATCTACTGTACACGATGTCAATCTGTTGTGTTTTTAAGCAACCTTTTTCTATTGAATACTATTATATACCAAGCTGTTTACAGCCATAACTGTCGTACGTGATGCCGGCTGGCTGCCATAATTCTTGTACGCGTTGCCAGGCTGCTACGTGCTGTGGTGCGAGACATTGAATAAATAAAAAAAAAAAAGAAAAAAGAAGGATCTGCTGGCCGTGGTCGTAACTACGGGTGGACGTAAGTGGAGCTGGTCGTAAGTTACTTGCATTTAAAGTTGGGTAGGAAAAAAAAAACGGAGTCGCATAACTGCACTTCTCTGAGGTCCCATTGAAGCAATAGGCTCCTATAAAGCAGACAGGGAGGTTATATTTGACTTCCTGTTTATGTCAATAGTTTCTGAAGTTAAAGAACAACATGTACCTCATCTCCATCGATTTGCTTGAGACCAATCAAGACAGCAATGAGTGCGAGGTCTCAGCAGAGAGGTGATGGCAGATCAATAGTCGGGACATAAATGTGAGCAATCTTTTCATAATAGGATTAAATGTAAAATACAAGAAGTGCTGTCACATTCATACAGTGCAATATGAGATTACTGAGGCTTCAAATATTTCAAATATTCATGCTCAGAGGGAGACGCATACGGAGCAGATATTAATCCACTCATCCCCAGTCTGTCATCCAAGGATAGGATACAGCTGCCTAGAGCTAAGACTCTCTTCTCCTTGCAACAGCTCTCAAGGGACACCAGCAAGGACCTCCATGATGAGCCAATTGAGAGTTATTGTTTCCCTATTTGGACTAGTGTGTAACCATGAGTGCTTTAACAGATGGGGAAACTCATTTTGGCTGTAGGAGGCGACATGAATCCCATCTTGCTGAAAGAGATTTGGATTGAGTCATACATGCCTTCACCTTACGTCTGGTCTTTTTGGCCAGAAATCCACAATAATTCTCAAGTGGAAAAAAGCAAAATCAAGCCTATGAATGTGTCAGAACATTTAAAAAGGTGCTCAGTTCAATCTCTTGCGGGCCACATGTCATGACTTGATCGGCCGGATTAGGCCCCTGGGCTTTGATTTTGACTCCAGGCAAAAATAAACATCAGACCAAACACATAAAATGGTTATTTCATACACAAAATGAAGTTCATTTTCTCTGTCTTAACATTTTCCTGGGCCTTAATAAAATGACTATTCAATCCGAAAGCAGTTTTTAAAAAGAAAATAATCTATGCAAATACTTGCGGCGTTTAAATACCGTACGCGGCGGAAGCGTAAATCACATTTCACGCTTGGTTTAACGTTTAATATTGTCCTGGAGCGATGTTGAAATGTAGTGTGACAGGGAACTCAAAGTCTTGTTCGTGACGCCTCAAAATGGAAACTCTTCAAGACACGCTGCATTTGAAATAAATAATAAATATATTTGTTTACACTGTCACTGTTTGGAAATCACATTTGATTTCAAGGCTGGTTTTATCAGCACGGGAATCAAGATTGGACCGAACGACAGCCGTGCCGTTCCTTCAGGATGGGTCGCCTCTTCAGGTGACAAAGAGGAAGTGAGGAGTCACTCTCATGGGCTGCAGTTGGCTGTAGATATGACAAGGTCAGAAGAAAATAGGCGGAAGAGCTATTATTAGTCACCCAAATTCTGCTTGTTATGGAAGCCCATTTCCGCCAAGTTAAAAAAAAAAAAAATGGCGAAAACCAAGCAAAAAAAAATCACCAAGCAAAAAAAAAAGAAAAGATTTTTTTGCATTTTTATTCACCTTAGGTATTCATTTCAATTTTGAGTTTTGACAACAGTTACGGTGCGTTCACTGAAATGTGCATTTCTTTTCGTTGATAGTCTTTTTTTTTTTAGTCACCACTTGAAGCCCAGTCTTGCAATGTGGGAGAAAAAGAAATCACCAAGCCAAAAAACAAAAAAATCACCAAGCAAAAAAAAAAAAAAAAAAAAGCAAAAAAATTCTTTTTTTTTTATTTTTTGCTTGGTGACTTTTTTTTTGCTTGGTTTTCTCAGAGTTTTTTTTTGGGGGGGGGGCTTCCATAGCTTGTCCACTCATTTCTTCACTGACAAAGAATCATTACATTAAACTGAGCGAATGAATATTCTGAGGATCCCTGGTTCTCCCCACACGGAAACCCTGTGCGCCGACTGCAAACCTGAGAGCAAGAAGAAGGAGGCGGAGGTCAAAGATTTGTTCAAATCTGCGCCTCCATCCCCCCAGCTAAGACAGGAGGAATCACTCTTCGTTTGTTCAGGCACACTGTACCGGTGAGGCATCATTAAATTCCTTCTCACTGCTTATTGTGCATAATTCATATTCAGCCGTTGAAATATAAATGTTGCTGTGTTGCAGAAACTCTGCGAGGCATAAGATGGGGGGCAGAACCCAAACCACCAGAGTGAGATTTCAAGTTCAGTGAAGGAAGCACAGGTGAGGACACTGGTGGCTGTGAGAGGTTCTATTTTTTTTTTTTTTCTTTATCAAATGTAACCTTCTTTGTTTCAGTTGAGGCATCATATAATGGAATTAAATTACATAACTACTCTGGTAAGTGTAATATGAAATAAAAATAATGATAAAAGTCAGGATATATTTGCAGAATGCAACAAAATGTTTTTTTTCTGCTCAACAAAAACTCAGCGATTACTCTTTTGGGCGCTCAATAAAACACCTCCCGAACTTTAACATGAAAACCATTATGTTGAATTATGTCCAATAAAGACAACAACACAGTCCACCGTGAATTCTCCTTAATGATCATGGGCCAATTTCCCGGTCAATAATGACACAGCTGCACTGCAGAGGTCAGGCCACTGAAGTCCTGAGAGGAAGTCCTCATCTCATGCGCTTCTGTCATTTTTAATTTGTACTTTTTCATTTGAGGGAAAATAGCAATAGTAGTATAGTCAGCAATATATATGAAACTGAATCCCCAATTGAAGAAGATTGAATTCTGAAAACATGTTTTCTATGATGTGTCAATTGTTGGAATGGTTTTGTTTTGGTTTTATTTGTTTATTCATTTTTAATTTTTGTTTGATCTTATTTTTATTCTGTTTCATTAGGTTTTGCTTTGTTCAATTCATACCGAATTTTTGATGGTTTATTAGACATATTGCATGTATTGTGACCGAACTTACCTCATGACCAGTGAATACTTGAAGTCAACATACATGTAATGCGCTGCACAGATGAGTAGTTTCCAGATTGTCTCAGTTTTTTTTTTGTTGTTTTTTTTTTGGTTTGTTTGCTATTAATTGATCGTTTTTCTATGAAGTTTGATGAAAAGCTGTTCATAATTCATCTATTTTGGCATCTTCACATGTGTTGCTTGGATTTTATTTGACTTCACAGAGCCCCAAAAAACAAAAACCATTCCCAATAACCACAAAGTCAGGAAACAATGATATATTTCCAAGACTTTTAGTTTATTTTCAGGAATTTTTCCTTATTTTTTCCATATACTGAATGTCAGTATAGGCGGGTGTGACCTGAAAAATAATAAAACATATCAGTTATATTTTTCATATATAAATCATTGTGTTACACAAACCTCATCCAAATCACATTTTTGCTTTTGTTGGGTAAAACTATTGTCTTGAACCAAAAGAAGGGTTCATTTATGCTCCCTTTATTCTTAATACAAAGCTGTACCTGTGACCAGTGATCGCATTCTTCCATCTATTATTGGCGGTCGTATTGCTGTTCACCAATATATCCACTAGATGGAGCATCGCAGAGTCAAAAAAACTGCGACAAACTTCAAAACCAAACAACACAACTATTCATAATGTGCCTCTTGCACACGGTATATATCGTAGAGATGGGCAGATGAGGCTTCATGAAACAGTGTCTTCATTTTCAGAGCGCACTCGATGGCACTCTTTGCTCCAAAAACTTTGAACAACCAATTCATGGAAACCTCACATCATTTTTAAAGCAAGAACGGCATCTCCTGTTTCATGAAACAATGACCTTATATATACACTAATATATTGTGACTGGAGGATGGAGAATTTCCGCCATTGCTATGTCTCCTTCAAGCTATGTATCGGGTAGTAACAGCAACACTGGCCCCGCAGTGAATGGTGGCACTGCTCTGTTTGGCCCGCAGCTTTGTGGAAATGAGCTGAAATAAACGCAGAGCAGTTACGTAGGGATCCGCGTATGTTGGGCATAAAATGGGCCTTTAGCCAGTTCTGAGCATTGTGGGGCGAGAGGTCACTATCTGACCACCAACTACAAAACACCTTGATGTCAATATTGAAAAACTACGACTCTTCAAGCACATACTGTGTAAATGTCCACATGTACTGTCAGTTTCAAATGAATATTCCATTGATATTCTTCATGTAGGTCGATGCAGTGCAGGCTGGTCACTGTGCAGTGGCCTTGAGATGAACTTCCATCCCACTTTTAATGATGCAGGTGCAGGTCAGTGCAGTTGATTCTATCTGTGATGCTCATTTATTCTACCACCCTGTCACAACACGGGAGGTCATGTGTAATGAGCAATATAGCAGAGGACTAACAGCAGGGTAATTACCACATAATGAATGCACCTGCATTTTACCGACAATGTCAGGGCTAGGAACAAGTCGCTGTACGCCGGGAACCGCCGCAACTTATCCCCGGAGAGCCCTTCTTTAACCTATAGCAATATATGCAAGCTCGGCTTTTACTAGTTTGGGTTTTAATAGATTCCGCTGGGCATTTGACGGTCAAAGTCATATTTTTCCGAGCGCTGCCACGCCGCTGTTACTTGTAATGATGGATTGGTCTGTTGAACATTTTTCAATTTAAAAGAATCCTATTGTGTATTGCAGCATTTAGGTATTGATTAATAGATTCGCCAGAGGGTGAGCAGGAGCTGCGCGGGGGGTTGTAGCAATATCCAGGAATGGCACAGTAAAACTATATTGACAAAGAACTTCAGGTTTATTAATGCACCGCGTCCTCTGGCTGTTCAGGTCCCAGGACATAATAAATGTCAGTTAGACACTCATCCACTCTGGGGTCCAAAATAAATGTATGGATTATCCAGTAACACAGACCCAATAAAATACGGCATTACATGCCATTGATGCATCAGGTTTAACTCTTTTCAACATCCTTCACCTTAAGAGCAGACAATATTGTAAATCATTTCTTGAAACTTAATATTGCAATTCGCTCTAGAGTTTGACAGAACCTCATTGCCCTCAATAATAACGGTTATGATTTTATTTTATTTTTTTAAATCACCATTATTGTTCAAGGCAACATCAAGGCAATCATTTAATTGTGACATGAATTATTAATATTATTATTAATATCATTAGTAGCAGTAGTAGTAATAATAACATTATTTCTTATTTCTGACTTATTCTTCTTCTGTATGTAATAATAACTTGTTAAATATTTCGCCTTCCTTTTATTTTTATTTTTATTTTTATTTTTATTTTTATTTTTATTTTTATTTTTATTTTTATTCACCAGACTCAAAATGACGGACAAAAATACTTTTTTTTCCATTTTCATTATTATATATTATTTCCCCTTCAGGTTTAAAAAAATCTCAAATCTCAAAATGTATTAATAGAGACAGAGGTGAAAACCTCATAGCTAGTACACTGGCTAGCCACTGACTTCCTCTCTAAGGAAAGGAGAATCCGTTTGAAGACAGGCAGCAATTTCCAACCATCTCTCTTCAAGAGGAAAAAAAAAAACAATTTCTTCCCTTCAGCACACTGTCACGGACTTATTTTAAGTAAATCCGAAGTATGACAAGAGCTGGGAGCTCACGCTCAGGACAAACATTAAAAATGAGAAAAGACAGTGTGTCAAGCATGTTTACACTTCTCACTATGTATCGCACAAACTGTCGAAAGCTGCTCCACCTCAGCACAAGGCTTGGCCTGGAATACACGGAGGGCATGTGTGTGTGGGCGCGCAGAACTGTGTGTGCTTTGTCTTTCATCTGGCTGTCTTTGCATGAAGACACATATCAAGCGATTCAAAAGTGTTTTTATATTAGAGGGTGTTTGTTGATGGCTTTAGCCTCCACATTCGTGACAACATTTCTTGTCCAATTTTCAGTTTGATTTCCTGCAAAGAGTGAACAAAAACAAAGAACTCACGACTGAACCACATGTTGGTTTGAAAAGGGTATATTTGGGTTAATAGTTTCAAAATGAAAATGTGAAGTTCAGCCTCCGAGGAACAACAAGAATGAGAGTTTAATCCCATTGTAAAACAATACAGACCTTAGGGAGCAACTCCAGGCTCGCAGGCCACATCCAGGCCACCAAGTGGCCACCCAACATTATTCCATGACGTTATGCTTTAAACTGAAAAGGTCTTTTTTCACAAGAAGAATAAACACTTACAGTACACACAACTCAAGTCTTTCCTCATCTGTCTGGTTCCTTGACTGTCCTGATATTCTGAGAGGCTGTTGAAGCCTTTTTTTTTAAATAGATGTTATTAATATATCTTGGCTTCATTCTAGTTATTATTCATTTATAATTTAGAATTTATGTCTCCATTGTGGCGTCACCGAGGTGGAGGGCAGTGAAGATGAATAACTAGTGATGGGCTCGTGAGGCTTCATGAAACAGTGTCATCCTTCTAAAAGCCCACTAGATGGCACTCTTTGTTCTAACATATTTGGATTTGAACAACCAATTCAGATAAAACTCACATCATTTTTAAACCGTGAGCGCCATCTACTGGGCTCTGAAATTGAGGACGCACAAACCTCCTCCAGCTCTTCCCGGGGGATCCCGAGGCGTTCCCAGGCCAGACCGGAGACATGATCTCTCCAGCGAGTCCTGGGTCTTCCCCGGGGTCTCCTCCCGGTAGGACATGCCCGGAACACCTGCCCAGGGAGGTGTCCAGGGGGCATCCGGATCAGATGCCCGAGCCACCTCAGCTGGCTCCTCTGGATGTGGAGGAGCAGCGGCTCCACCCCGAGTTCCTCCCGGATGACCGAACTCCTCACCCTATGTCTAAGGGTGCACCCAGCCACCCTGCGGAGGAAACTCATCTCAGCCGCTTGTATCCGCAACCTCATCCTTTCGGTCATTTCCCAAAGCTCTTCCTCTCCTGTATCCTGTCTTGAAGAAGGAAAAAACAAACAAGATAATGACTCAATGCACTTGCCGTGTAAGCCCATGATGTTGCTGCTACGGTCAATGAGAGCTGTTGTGTTCCTTTGTTGCCTTGACAACACAGACCCCTGACTTTTGGAGAGCAGGAGCAGTGACGGCAGGTGTGTTTGTTGGTGGAGTCTGAATATCGACATTCCTCCTCCTGGATGGCCACCGTGAAAGAAGATGCTGAGTTGGAGACCGAAAACATGATAAATAAATACATCAAGACGCAGCAGGTTTTATACATGAGCCCATCATTCCTTTTAAAAACCAACTGCTGCTTCAGAAGCATTATCTTCTTTTGGTTCCAGGAGAGTTCGCAGTTTAGTTTACTGGCACCAAAACCCTGGGTTTAAAATATATATTATATTAAATGGCGAGGACGCTGCATCATTACCTGCCACTACAGTGGCAGCAGTGGTGTTCGAGTCTCACAACTGCTGAGAAATTGAGTTTCTGTCGCCCTTTCAACAGTTTCAACTGGAAGACAGGCTGCTTTCCACGTGAAAAGAAATATTCTCGATTGTGCGTTCATATTTGCCTCATTTATGCCTGTATTCGTGTTTCAAAAGAAGGAATTATGGTCGTGCGAAAGGTTGTTTTTCAAACCTGACCGGTTGTCAAGGGTACGTGCCGTTCAACCTCGGGAATTGTGTGTTCCATGTTGAGAAAGATGGGGAAGCTAAATTAAGGAAATTGAAGAGCATGTTTGATGAAAGGAATTATTTTTAAAAAGACCTTCAAAAGCTGTGGCGCTGAAATATCTGGAGGTGTTTTTCTCAAGTCTAGTACAATGATTTGAATGACTGAGATGTCCTTGCCATGTTGTAAAAAAGACTTGCGATTAAAAATGTTTTATCCAAGTAAAAGTCTGCATGTATCCCAAAAACTACACCACAAATTATTCGAAGAAAGATCCAGCCATAGAGAGCGAGCGTCGGAGGGACCCGCGGTACAGATCATTTATACCTGACACAGAAGGAGAAAGGTTTGTGAGCTAGCTCAAAGTGGATTTGGACCAGAGACTTCCGAGCTGTGAGAAGTCAGAAGTGCTTATGTCCTGTTCACACCCTCATAATACATCTATACCCTGCACATTCATTCTGGGAATCGTGTGAATAAAAACAGTGTCAAACAGAGAGGAACAAACAAGAAAAACAAGATCAAGAAAAGCTCACACTCTTTAGATATTTTTTCCCTTTCCTTTTTCCAAGAATCCAAGGTTGTGTGCGAAGGAGCTCAACGATAAAGTAGATATACACAAGTGGAGAATTAGGCCGAGGACCTCTGGCATCTGAGAATCTTTGTAAAGCTAGATGTTGACGGAAGCTGTAACAGCTTTTTGAGCCATGGAAAGAGTTGTATTTATCTGGAGGGTTTCAAAAGCAGAAGTATTTTGAGCTAACCGTTTGCCATTTTCCTGTTTTAGGCGTCGACTCCATGGGACATATGGTCAACACAGTTTAAAAACCATGCTAAAACATGTACAAAAGATCCTTCATCCCTTCTGCAATAGTTGCACTCAACAAAACAGTACAGACTACATTGTGTCTTTTGAGATTTCAGTCATTTTACCTGGTTCATGTGTCACCCGGTGTTTTACCATGGTAGTGTTTTACCATGTTAGTGTTTTACCATGGTAGTGTTTTACCATGGTAGTGTTGCACTTAATGTGTGAGTGTGATTTTAAACTTGTTCCTCGTGATCCTCGTGCATTTTTAAGCCGGGTGCACCACTGACCTTTCTACCCTGAAGAAAGCACCACTACACCCGCGGCTTATAGACCTGGGGCATATAACTATTTTCCATCATAAATTTAGTGGGTGTAACTCATATTCCTCTGTTCTCTGAGTCATTTTTGATGCATATATATATATATATATATATATATATATATATATATATATATATATATATATATATATATATATAGCTCCAATGTATTTCATTTTTTTTGAGTCAAATCAAACATACCATAGCTACGTGTCTGTGCTAAGACTGTAAGGAAACACAAACCACAGCTTTCATGATTCATTTTCGACACATCTGGAGTCCCTGACTGGGGCTTCTCTCTCCCATCTTGAAACATCATTTGGAGAGCCATGTTCATTTCATCTCCTCCAATGCATTGTAGCAATGATTGCACTTTTTCAGTGCTATCATGACTAGAAAAACTCTTTGTTGCCAGGGGATTTCTTCTGGCGTCCGCTTTAAATATAGTGCTAGTGCACTGTGATTCACCTGAGATTTGTAGTCGAGTGGTTGCTCTGACACACTGAAAGGAGCCAGGTAGGGTGGTTCTGACATCTTGTGAGAATGTCACCTTGTTCCCTTTAGTATTGGTTTTCCAAGCATGAACATCAGTGGGGAACTAAAGATGAGGTGCAGGCATACTTCTGTCAGCGGTGCTTTAGGAGACGGAGTTTTTTCAAACACTGAATGAAGTAAACGGATTGACTTTGAGACTCAGTCCATTTAGCCTTCTGCAGCATATCCTGACACCCTGACTGCTCCTCACGCTAAAGAAAGTCCTTTTTGTTTTGTATCCGACTCCTGAACCGGATGTGGCTTTTTCCCCAGTTCCCTGCAGCTCTTCACCAAATGAGCCGCCAAACTGGCTGCGATTTTGCTCAAGTTGCTATTGAGATGATTGTTTATACAGGAAGTAAGACAAAAAAGTCAGAGCTATTCCGGCGAAATGCGAAACTTTGACTTGCGTTTAACTCTGAAACATAAACAAGGGGGGCTTGGAGCGCGTTCAGTGAGTCGCGGTCCTAAGACTTGGACCGTCATCAGGTCCACAATCAACACGATTTACATGACTTAGTTCCATGTTTCACTTTGTCATTCCCTAAACTAAAGGTAAATAAAAGTAAAATAAATGGCACACACATTTCTATCTACATCGCTTTATATTTCCAGGATCACGGTAAAATGTATGAATTTTAAAAATACATGCACAAGAGACATACGCCGGACGCGACCCAGCAACCTTGTGACACACGGGGATGTGCATTAACCGCTAAGTCACGTGACCAGCTGTTCAGGTGAGCCTTACATATGTGTAGGATGTGGCTCTTTTCACCAACACAGTAAAACAATATGGCTCCCAGCTGACCACCCGTGGTATACTTCATTGTGTCAATAGTTAAGTACTTCAAAAGTCCATGATCTTCAGTCAAGACGACTTCTTTAGCACAGTCATCAACAGGTATTGTTGTATACGGAGTGACATCTACCTTAGTGGGGATGAGACATCCCCAGTGTCCCTCCACCCCAATGTGGAACGTTAAGATTATGGTTGGTACGTCACACAGCAGGAGCAACGCCAAGATGTCAACATGCATCGAGGAAAGCTGACTTCATCGTCAACATAGGATGCAAAACTCCAGCGAAGAATCAGCAGGAAGTCTGGAGAAGGAAAAAAGGAGGACTGAAAAGAATGCCCTGTGTACTGTGGTGGTGTCTCAGTGATGCTCCAGGCCTGTGTGTTTCTTCTAGCACTGGAAGTTTGAAGATTGAAGAGGTTAAAATGGAAAACTGCAAGAGAAACACCGCAAGCACCAGACTGGGCTTCAGGACAGGCTTTGGAAGATACTAGCGTCGCCTGTCTCTAACCATAGCGAAAAAGGTTAGTCGTGAACTGGAGGTCTTTGTCATTCTATATTCCCAAATATGTACAGCAGCTGAATATTTTTCAGACTCTTATGTTAATTTTTTTTTTTTTCGGAATAATCCGTAGTATTCAGTTGTACTGTTTAATGCATGCTAGTTTGTCAAAACTATGGTGGAATAATGCTGCTTGCAGCTGTTAAGTGACCACTCATGCAGTTTCTTTTGCTCCATCTCTTATGTGACCGAGGACATTCACCTCCACTTGAGACATCGGTTCCCCTCCTGAGACAAATAGGTCGCTGATGTGTTTGATCGTTTTAACGTCTTTAGCTTCTGGTGCCTCCGTGATTGCAGATCGCCGGGTAAAACTGCTGGGACACGGTGACTGAAGACTGTCCTTGTCCGGGACAATCTTTCAAAGTAATTGAGCCGGGATGGAGATGACAGTTGAGGAATGCAGGGCTATACCACTGAGGATATATCATTGGATAAAATTGTCTTGGTATTGACCTCCCTTGGAAAGAATGAACTGGTTATTGCTGTTGCCAGGAAGGTAGATCTCGGTGAAGTGGGTGAGTGAAGAGGGATAGCTGGGTGTCCTGGAATGGACCCCTGAAGCAGTGGCTATGAAATATTTTGAGGTAATATTGCGCAGCATTTTGAAGGTAATTTAACAGAGCGCATTAAATAAAGACGAGAAATGTGTCTACATCAAACAGCAGTAACTGCACCGTACTCGTTCCTTTTTGTACGTGGTGATGTGAGTTATAGCTGTCGCTATGCACATTTTACATTCCTGACAGAACAAACTGAACTAAACACCTAATAAATTCTGGCAAGGTGAAAAATACTTGCAGAATTCCGCTTCTGTTTTGAGAAAAGGATTTTGATGCTAAGATGAAAAAGGTGCTCCCTATGCATTTTAGCATGTCCCATTTCTGTTAGCCATTATAAGTCCAGCTAGACGTTCAAGAATGCACAAAAACAGAAAAAAAGTACTTGATTCGATCCAAATAAAAACTAGCACTCAAACGCTGAAACACAAATATACTGCATTTGTTCTGTGTATTGTCAAAGTTGGATATTTTGTTCAGAAGACGTGTTTGTTCCTCAGCCACAAATTCACATCTGATCTATTTACTACTGTAAAAGAAGATATTTTTCTTCAGTGAATTCCGCTGTGTTTCTCCAAATCTGATGGGGTGTCATATTTAATCGTCGGCCGATCAGGTGGAGGCTCCTGTCCCACCTGATGGGAGTCATAGTCAAACACAGCTGTTTCTAATCAGCCTCATCAGCAGCCATTTCAAACGGCCCTCCAGTGAAGCAGCAGCAGCAGCAGCAGCCAGCATCTTCTGCCAGGTCTCGAGCGTGCGTGCCTTTGTTTTGTTACTTGACAGACTAATACTTGACTGGCTGCTTTGTCATCTGTTGTCCTCGGCGGCTTTATTTAACTCCCTGTCTCCACTCGTGAACAACTCAGCTCTATTACTATTCATTCTCTTGAAGTATCAAACAGTTGCTGTTGAGGCATCTGTGGTGCCCAACTGCAACTCTCTCAAGACTTCAGTTGGTAACGATAAAACCCTGTTACCCCCACAAGACTCTCTACGGGAGGGAGGATTTGAAAATGATAATACTGTGGTACCTCGGTTCTCGACCACAATCCGTTCCAGACGGCCGTTCGAGAAACGAATTGTTCGAAATCTGAATCGATTTTTCCCATTACAATGAATGGAAAAAGAACTAATGCGTTCCAAGCCTTAAAATAGTCTTTTGTAGGAGTGAATGTAGAGTGTCTGCTGCAGGTGCGCTGTTCCTCTATGTGTGTGGCCGCTGCATGTGGGAGGGGTTGCCGAGTGAGTGACGTCTCTCCAGAAGTGAAGAGGTGCCCGGTGCGTGTCCAGCTCTGAATGTGTGCTTCTGTGCAGTTTGGCTGTGACAAAGTCATAAACCAAGTCACGCTCTGTCCCAGACTCGCCTCATCCCTGTCCCAGCTCCAGCCCACAACAGGACATCAAACCCTGGAGTGAGCGCTCCAGCACCTCCCCTGTGACACTCTACCACGGTCCAGTGTGGAGACAGGAAAGGTTTTACACCTCAATATGAAGAAAAAACAGTCAGTAAATGTAACTAGCGGGACACGTCTGCATACAGAGGCTGCGTTATACACAATAACAAAGCGCCTCGTGGGTCAGCTTTTCATTTGAAATCCGAAGCAAAAAAAAACTTTGTTCGAACTCTGATTTGTTCGAATTCCGGGACGTTCAAAAACCGAGTCACTGTTTACATATGAAGTGAGAGGAAGTATTTTTTTGTTTCCTTAAAGATTAGGGCTGAGAGTGTGATTCACATCTAGGAGACTTTTTTATTAAAGTTGTTGTAACTGTTGTCCACTGTTTGAATTCATCCACAAAATAGGGTCCCTTGCCTTTCATGCAATTTAGTCTATTGACTAATTTAACTAAATTGACCCGTGTTAGTTTTTAGTTCAAATATTGTTCTATTTTGTTGTCTCTGTAAATGCACTTTTCATGTATTCCTGATGGAGGTGAGAAACAGGTGAAAATGTCAGTATCCATCAGCTGGTTTTGTAAACATAGATTTTTTGATGTACAAGTAATGTCCGACTTACGACCACGGCCAGCAGATGTTTTTTTTTTTTTTTTTTTTTTACCACGGTTACGGCAGCACAGTATCCCAGCATCTCACACTCACACAGCCATCTACCACTACAGTAGCACCTATAACCCTCGCGTCGGCTATTTTGAATGGCATTCGACTTACGTCCAATCCGACTCACGACCGGTTGGTTGGAACCGATCCCGGTCGTGAGTCGTATGTTACTTGTTGCGTTCCAGTTACCTTGGAAGTAGGAGCTGAAATGGAGTACGTTCTAGTTATCAAAGTAAGACACTCAATAAACAGTGTTCCAGACCTTGCCTTGTTAGTAATAGCCACAGCACGGTTCACATTGTAGTTTGCATTAGGGATGGGTGATAACTTATCGTATGACCGTATCGTATCGTATGAGACTGTGATGGCGCGCCGCGCTCTACAGCTCTGAGGAGTTTGACAGCCAACACCGGTGTCTGTTAGATAGAGAGTGTGGTTGCCTTCGCGATCGTAGTTTTAAACTTATTTAATACATGGAACCTTTGATAATGACACTGGCCGACTCTGAGTCTCTGAATCCGTGTTCATTTAATTAGATGGAGTGGTCCTCATAGGTTCTCTGACGCGGCCCATCTGCCTTGGTTCACATCAACACAACGCTGCCCTGGCGCCTCGGCGAAACACCGCGGTGAAACTAGTTGGATATTGGACGGAGCTCCGCTCTGGTATTGGCGGCGCCGTCTTTTTCCACGTCCCCATTAGGGTTGACTGATCGTGGACACACTCTCACAGGCAGCGCTAATGCTATGCCCTGTCGTCAGTTAGGGACCATCAACAAATTCTAAAACGGTCAAAATATTAGTGACATCTTCAAAAAGGCAATGAGAAACAACCATTTTAGGAGAGAGAATTGAGAAGGTTTTTCATCACGCAAGACAAAGGACTGACAGTTTGCACAATAATTTCAAGAATAGAATATATCGAGTAAATGATCATTTATTCACATGATTTCTAATATTTCTTCAATAACTTCTAGGAAATGTGTCCAGACTGCTCCATAGTTCAAGTCAACACAGCAGACAGACGGCTCAATTTAACCCATGAATAGAGCTGGCAGAGCAGCCTGTCAGACACCAGCAGCTTCTACCAGAGACCTGAAATATTGAATTTCTCATCTCTACACTTGGTTAACTATTATATAAAAACATAAACAAATAATGATGACTAATAAGTTTCATCATAAACACTTTCAACAGAGACTCTAGTGTGTCCAGCATATGAAAATGTGTTTATCATGATAATTATCGGCAAAAGTCCAACATTTATCGTAATATATTTTTTGTCCATATTGCTCCTCCCTAGTTTGCATATACAACAGAGAGGGTGACTGCTATTTTTAAATCTAGATTAGCAGTGGATTTCTAATGAAGAAAAACAGGGCACTTATGTTCAAGGCGCTGACAATGTTTTCTCCATAGTTTTACCTGTTTTTGATCCTATTTAAAACAAGCCATGTCCCACAAGCAAAGGCTTTAATGTGTATTCTTATCACATCTGGTGCTGTCGGAGTCTTGATTGTCGACTTCTGGAGATTAATTCCTTTGCAATTTGCCTCTTTTCACTCATAACACAGAGACTTCTGATGTTTGTATAAAAGGTGACAAATTAACGTTCGCCACCAGGCAAATCGAATGTCTCCGGATCTCTAACTGTGACAGAGATGCCTGTCATTTCAGACTCCCTGGGAGGGAACCGCTTTTCGTTTCCCCCACTTTATATGCGTTTTGCTTATAATGTTTTTGGATGGGAAAAAAAAAAATCTTTTATGTCTTTGTACTGAAAAGCATCTATGGATGACCCTACTTTGAACACACAGAACAATACGGATTTTATTGAATAACTGCCGCGTCAAACATCAATAAGACAGTCGAGCGACAGTGTTTATGCAACTGAAGGCACACACGGCCTGCACTCCATGCGGGTGACAGGTCTCATCCATCTCTGTGCACAGTCAGCAAAGTTTGAGGGATCACTGCCTACAGCTAAAGAATATCAAAGTGGGCTCAGCGATTGTTCCTTTCTCAAAGGCACCACAGCAAAGCACCACTAGCTGCGAGGTACACCGCTCGTGCCGTTTTCAAATACGACTCCTATTTATCTACTTGACTCGCATGTGACCATCATGGCTCTGAGATGTCGTGCGTAAAAACCCAATCCATCCGACTCCCTATAGTCTTTACTCCACCAACGGAGCGTAAAAATAGGAGCATCTTTTTTTGATATTTTTCATATTGTTTTTTTCTTCTGATGTTCAGAGCATGCATTAAGGAAAAGTCACCAGTCCTCTGGTGGCTCCCTAAAACCAGTATTGCTCCTGAATCCTTGTTTAACCAGAAGGCACGAACAAAATTGAAATGTAAGTAATAACAGCCGTATTTACACATGTGCCGTCATAGGAGTCAATCGATAAAACCCTCCATCCAGACCACCATAAAATCAATTGTGACATTGAAGGCATGTTGTTCATTTAGAAATGACATTTGACATTTAAATCTGACTTGCATGAAGCTTGAACACACACACAGGATATGAGTTAAACCATGTTTTCTTTTTTTTTTTTTTTTCATTATCTGAACCACCAAAGTTATTCATCTGTTAAAGTAAAGTAAAATTTATGCTCAATGCTACATATGGATCCGGATACGGACAGAGCTTTCTTTCGGTGCTTTGTATTAATTTTGTCCGTATTTCTGCAGGTTTCTGTAAAGCATATGGATATAGACCATACGGAGCAGTACCACCGTAAACCATGGGACAGTGTTGCTGTTATAACCCGATACGTAGCTCTAATGTGACACAAAGAAGACAACAATGGCTGAAATTCTTCAGCCTCACCGAGCAACGTCCCCTACAACACTGCCTCTGTTTCCTCTTTTTTGCAAGAGGTACCTTATCAATACTTCTTCCATAGTCACCATGTTGGTTTTGGGGTTTGTTGGAGTTTAAGTGTCAGCTAAAAGGTTTCAATTTGTATCATTTCAATTGATGTCACATCTTTTTTAAACCACCTTTTATGAAACACCAGGCATGTGCACAGGCATTTCCGGGCTCAGGTGCTCAAGCCGTAAAAAGGGACACCTGGTATGACGATTTTTACCATGAGCCTATATATTTGTTTTATCATCAGTTTTACAAATTTAAATGTCTGTTTTTTTGTTTTTTTTATACACTTGTGTTTGGTGGTGGGATGCGCTGTCCCAGTGCCTTCATAGTTCTTAGAAAATGCACAGCATTTTCAACTCTCTACTTGCTGTAGGTAGCTCAACCAATCCAAAACATAAAAGCACACTGTCCAAATCGATGAAAAAAAATCTCCGTACCAAAAGAAAGGCAGCTGGATCTTTTCAAGGTGATCACATTTTGAAAAATCCTCTGCCCTTCTGGTTCAAGTAAGTGTGTCCATTACCACCTCCATACCAGCGACACTCCTGGAGGAGCTTAAGGTGCAACACACACCCTCGTATTCTCGCCTCTTTGTCAATGGAGACTTCATTAGAAATCCAATTACGGCTTTTAATTATCTTTGGATTATTGTCTCTTTATATGGACCATATATCAACGATAATGTAAAGTAATGAAATCTTTTCAAAATTCAATTTACTCTACAGGTTACTTCTGTGCCTCAACAAGTCACTCTGAAAGGAAATAGCGGTGTCCGTATACTGTAATTCCAAAGTAAAATAGCTTTTACAATAGCATTACTGACATTTAAAAATAGCATCCACACCTGTAAAAATTTTTAGCTCAGTTTTTTAACGTTTTTTTTTTTCATTGCATGTGATTTTTTTTTTTTTTTCATGACAGTTTTAGTTCTGATTTTGTTGCCATTGCATTGCCATATAAAGCACTCATTGATCTGTATATGGAAGGAGGTCTAAATGTGATGAGCACAATCGGAATGAAGCAATGTTGCGACATCCACAATGTCTAAATCTTCAAGGCCCTGCGTATTTATGAAGCGCAGTAGAAAGAAGTCTGTCGGCTCCAGTTCATGCATTTATTTCAAGGAATGAACTCATCCAAGGAGTCTTCTCAGCTGGGCGAGGGGAAGTTTACAAAGAGTCGGACGGCGCGGCCGGTCTGTGCCTGCTGCAGCCACTAATTTCCACTATCTTAGCGGGAATGTGTCTGGCCTCTAATGTGACGAAACCAGCAGAGTGCAGAGTAGTGTATCGCCCTGGCAGTGTGCCAGAGATAACACGGCGAGGCCAGCTGAGACACTTACCCCTGTTGCAGAATCTCTAAAGAAAAGTCAAACACACCCTGCGTTGCTGCGCCGAGACAGCCACTCGTGCTGATAAGGGCTGAGAGTTTTACTCTGCTGCATATTTTAAAGGCGAAAATTGGAGAGCAGTGCAGCTGGGACTGTGGACGCCTGCGGTGACGGGTGGCTCGGGTCTGTCTGTGGTCTGCTGAGGTATCTGTACCCTCACCCCGGAGGCTGCAGATGAATCAACAGCCGATGATGCTGCTTTTTGTGCCAACACAGTCCCCGCTGAAAAACTGTGTGTCAGTGAACATATGAAGTGTTGTTCAAGAGGTTGAAGCAAAACACTTCCTAAAACCAACAGTAGTCCACAGTGAATAGAAAACATAGTAATAGATCAATTTACCTGGGCAAAAAGAGGCTAGAATTTTATGTTGGCTGCTTTTATTTTCAAGTTTCTCATTTCGTTTTCACCATTTTTTGGACCCCAAACAGTGATGACCTCTAATGGTATCAATAACATGGAATCCATGAACCAAAACACGCAACATTTAAATGCGTTTAAGCAGAAAATAATCTATATATAACGACAAAACAGAATGAAAGCAAAAGTTCGCCCGTACTCCTCAAGTAGCCGACCAGGTGAAGACTGTGGTAGATGGGAGTGAGATTTACTGTGTGGGTTTCCTATGGTCATCCTCAGTTCTCAGTCATCTTGCTACTTGAGTTGCTATAGTTGGTTCCATTTCACATTTCAAGTCAGGATCAGTTGGTTTGTGTCACATGCAATTAATCGTGAATGTTAACCAATGTTCAGTGTGTCGGCCATTGATGTTTTTCAGATCCCAATTTTTTGGGACAAATTCATTCTCAATAGAACACAATCCGAACGACAATCTTGGGGTCTCATAAGTAGTATTGTTGTCCTCGAGACCAAGGTCCCATTTATAAGGTTTCTCATTCAACTTCATCTGGTCTTGGTTAAATTGAGATGTGCCAGACCCTCGTAAAGACCAGTCGAGACCACAGCTGCTCTGTGTTTTGACAAAACACTAGCCTTGTGAGGACGTCACGCCAATGTGGGTACCATTTTCCTGGACCCCTCAATTCCAATCCTCAATTTGAGGATGAAGGCATCAAAATAACTGGGTCATTGTGTGCGATCTAGACCGCATTTTCAAGGTCTTCTCCCAAACTGGACTGCATTTGGTTTGACTCTGCCTCAGGTTAGGTGGTTGAAAAAAAAAAAATCTGGTATAATAGTCTGCAATGGTCCAAATTCAGGACAAAAGCAGCCCCGTTCGCGTGGCATTGTTCTTCTAGCTAACTATGTTCACGCTTGCATGGTGGGTGAAACCACAATGCTATAAGAAAGATCGGATTATACTGCGTAACTTGGAATTTCAATTCCTATTTCAACTCACAAATATTCAATTTATATTCATTTTCCTTTTTCTACAGTAATATAAGATGCACCTCCACTTTCCATTTAAATGCACATTTTAAACCAAGACTATTCAGGAAGAATGCAGCAGCAGTTTGACAACAATTTGAATGAAGTTGACCGACGAGACGTGCGTGATGTTCTTTCTTCAGGCCTTATGTTGCCAAAAGTCTGACAAATATTAATCGTTCTTGACCGCAGGCTCGACTCCAGCAAGACCTTTTGATCAGAGAAGATGTGAATTATTGCAAACTCGTGAAGAAGTGCACAGCTCAAATGAACATCTGCTGGTCTGAGCCCAACCATGAATAAATCGATTCTCCTCTGGATGCAGCGTTGCCAGTGGAGGAAACTCCGGAAAAGTTATTAGCTTTGGAGAAAATGTGCTTAGATTGACAACAAAGAAAATAAAGATGAACTTTGTGGACATCATGAAGGCTGAATTATTGCTCTCTAATAGATGTTAAAATGCTACTTCAGACTGAAGTGGCCAAACTGATGTGTCTGATATGATAAGACAAAAAAACAAAATCTTAAACTGATGCAGCCTGTGAAGGCAACACAAACTCCAAAATATGAATCCCATCCTGAAGGTATATGCAGTTTTGTGATGGAATATTTGGGTTTCAATTTTTACCCACCAACGTTAATGCATTTCCTTAAAAACATTGAGTAAAACATGAGTAAAATAAGCTGTTCCTCCTGCACTTCAAAACAACCTTCCAAGGCAGGGGGTTACAGATGGGAGAGGACATTAAGACCTGAGCGTGAGAGAGAGACAGCAGCCTCCGTGTGCGTCGAAGACGCCCAAAGTAAGATGCAAGAGCAAGAATCAGATACGACAACGACTTATTGGCGTCAGACAAACCTTTTAATGGAAGTAGACAGTCAATTACGGAGGTTCAGTCGGGAATGGATTTAGAAAGCACAGACAAGGGACCTCAGAAAAAATTGTTGATGATATACGAGGCAGTGCAGCAACACACTGTTTATTGGTGCTTCGATAAAACTTTATTTCCCAATAATTTCAAATAGCCAGAAACCTAAGTTGTCCATCTTCAGATTAACTCAAGGGCAGAAGGAAAATGATGCCATTGGTCAAGGTCAGTTGTCGGCAGACGGCTGCATTTGGGAACCCTTTTGTGACCTTGTAGGATTTACTGAAAGGTCACACAATGTGTCAAAAACAGTATAGTATTAGTGGACTTTAATTTGGATCTAAATGTAGTTTTACATTTGACAGCGTTTGTTCACCTTCACCACCCACCCAGCACAAAAACACACCGGGTTTTCTCTGTTTGGAGCAAACACTAGAGAAGCTTTAAATTGGTTTCTAATTTTGTCCCTGTTAAGGTCTCGGAAGGGCCACTTTAAAGACTTGCCAGGCCATATTTGTACCCCCGGACCATGCCTTTGATCAACAGCGTGCATCTAGACATTTATTCATTTTAAAGAGCACTTTTTTTTATTTTATTCTACACAGCTTGTATAATTTGAATAATAAAGTGAAAAAATAAAAATTATATATATATATATATATATATATATATATATATATATATATATTATGTGTCTGCTGTAGGTATATACAATTAAAATTCATCCATTGATACCAACACTATCGTATCAGGATCAAGTATCAAATACTACGTGTCAAATAAGGACTTTGACAGCGTGCTGATCCTTGTCATATCAAACCGATGAAGTCACAGGCGTTATATTGACCTTAAAGCGCTCAAAATGCACTGTTTTCGCCTGTGTGTCCACAGCCCTACCCATCTCCTCGAGGACTGGAGAAGGGAAGCAGCAGCTGAGACCGACTGTGGTGTCGGAACTTCAGACACATGGGTGAAAACAGTACATTTCTACTGCTTTAATGTAAATACAAGATGTGAGGAGTTCATGATTGAAGTTTAGGTCATGAGTTTGTTTCATGAGTCAGTCTCAATGCTGGACACCGTTTTCAAAACTAGTGCACTACTGACCTTTCTACGGCGCAGACAGCACCACTGCACCCAGACAGGTGCAGCTTATGGATGAACAAGATCTAATTTCCTTCTTAAATCTAGTGGGTCTGACTCATGATCCGGGGAGCTCCTTCACCTTCTTCTGGCGCTTATCTGGGGTCGGGTCGTGGAGGCAGCATTCGGAGCAAGGAAGCCCAAACTTCCCGATCCGCACAAACCTCCAGCTCTTCCCGGGGGATCCCGAGGGGTTCCCAGGCCAGACCGGAGACATCATCTCTCCAGCGAGTCCTGGGTCTTCCCCGGGGTCTCCTCCTGGTAGGACATGCCCGGAACACCTCCCCAGATGCCCAAGACACCTCAGCTAGTTCCTCTCGATGTGGAGGAGCAGTGGCTCCACCCCGAGCTCCTCCCGGATGACCGAACTCCTCACCCTATCTCTAAGGGTGCGCCCAGCCACCCTGCGGAGGAAACTCATCTCAGCCGCTTGTATCCGCGACCTCATCCTTTCGGTCATGACCCAAAGCTCGTGACCATAGGTGAGGGTGGGAACGTAGATCGATCGGTAAATCCAGAGCTTCGTCTGGTGACACTCCTTAGTCCAGAATCTACGGTAATTCAACTAGACATTGAATAAAACAAGCAAATGTTGTGTATAGTTTAGATTCGATTGTTTTCACTCTGACAAGGGGAGGAAGTTTAACCGTCAATGACAGAGGAAGAGCATAACATCGCCGTATCAAAATCAGATGTTCATGATGATTAAGGTGCCATTTCAAAGAGACAGAGACGTAAAGTGTGACTGATTTGCGTCGTCTCTCCATCAGGTCACGAAATAGTCCCAGAGTTTGATGAATGCAACAATTTCTGCCGACTTGGAGCAGCGCACATCAATCATCATCGGCGACATTGTGCTGGGAGAAAGCATGAAAAAGCCTGGGTATTGCTGCGGCTCATGTTTTAGAGACGCATTTACTCTGAAGACAAAATTGCAGGGGTCCATCATGGAGTCTCTCATCGAGGCATCTCCGGCGAGTAAAGCCTCACGGTATTGAGGCGGTGTTGAAGTACGCAAACAATCGCAACTAATGTATAATTGAAGATACATTAAAGGAAATCTAAATATTAATGTACACAAATGAAAGGTCCACCTGTAAAATCGTGGCGTCTTATGTGAGATCCGTAATGAAGCTAGTTAGCGGCCCAGTAATGAGTGACTCGCTGCTTTTAAAAACACCATAATGCAAGTGGCTTCACGCTGCGTGTGTGCTGATGCTTCATTCGTACGCAGTCACTTTCATTGCCGGCTCCTCGGAGAGCAGAGGTCCATATCATTCTTATTCCGAGAGCTCGCCTTTGAATATTTCAAAGAGATGCAACACAACTCGCAGAAAATTCAGATCAGTGCGGATGGATTAGTCAGTGCTTTGGTATTTCACAAAGGACACATGCTTTAAGTTCAAAGGGTGGTGTGCGAGTGCGTGCCGATGCATGCGTGTCGCGGGGGGGGGGGATATTGTGTTATCCAGACTTTCCTCGGGGTATTGACACTTTTCTATACTTGCTGTGCATCGATCGCCGTAGAACGTAGGCGGCTTAATTGAAGCTAAGAGTCATAATGAAAAGAGACGTTTGCTCAGTTCGCACTGTGACTTGTTCTCTGCCCACATGTCATCAGCGGGAATTAGGCAGACGTTTTAATTCGCATCCAGAGAGTTCGTCGATGCCTTTCTGTTCTGCTTAGTTGTACATATAATTTGTCGTCAGAAGAGTTGTGTAAGAAGTGTGTGACTTGACTCTTCCTCTGTGAACACAGGGAGATAAGATCTATTCATTGTTTTTGCAGTCCCCCTTAATAATAACTGCTTAGCGTGATGTGTCGACAGTGTACAGTATCTTTGATTCCACATGTGTCAAACTCAAGGCTCGGGGGCTAAATCTGGCCCACAAAATCACCGTCTGTGGCCTGAAATAGATAACACTCAAATTAAAATGTTGCTCTTCTCTACCATAACAGGCAGTTGGTACTCGCTGTTTCTATGGATCCTAACCCCATGACAGGCATTTTTCCTTTCTGAATCAAGCTGTCGGATCAGTCTCCTTTTGTTACCGGCCAACATTGACTTCCTGGTCTTGTCTTGACTGTGGCTTGCTAACTAGTTTCTGATGTGAGTGTTGTGAGTGTGTCCTGTTGGGCTAGTTTCATCAGTAAACTTTCAAACTCATGTATTTTTGTGCTTGTCTGTTGAGGTGGGGCGAAGGAGTGACCACACTAACCACAGAGCTGCTTCGTGTTTAGCTGAATCTCCAGCCATTAAAGCAGACTTATCACCTTCTGTGTAGTCTGTTGTGGACTTCTCAATAAATGCCTTGAATGTGTTCAAATGTTAAACGTGTTCATTGTTTACGGCCGTGTGTGGGGGAAAGCTGTGGATGAAAAGTGCAGAACACATTTCCAAACTATTGAAATAAACTATTATTCCAAACTCTTTGAACAAATTTACAAATAGCAAGACACATTTACATTTCAAACAAATTTACAAACTTTTTTTTTCTCCCTGAGTTTGTAAGTGTATTTCCAACTTTGTAAATGTGTTTTTACAGTTTTTAAATTTGTTTTCAGAGTTTGGAAATGTGTTTCCAACACGTTCGCAACCACTTTCGGACGTGATCTGTGAATTAGCGCCTCTTTGTTTGTGTGGCCGCTCACCAGAAGCACAAACTCCGAAAACAAATTTACAAACTCAGGGAACACATTTACATTTTTGGAAGTAAACTTACAAACTCACGAAAAAAAAAGTTTGCGAAAGAGGTTTGGAAATATTTGAAATGTGTTTCGTTATTTGTAAATTTGCTCTGCACTTCTCATCCATCGTAGAATGCTGATCATTCCCAACTTGTACAAGAAGATTGTTTCCAATGGAATCCTTTAGATGGCATGGCATTTTGCAAATGCTGCAGGAGATACTTGCAACAACTGGATTTGTATTTTTGAGTCTTGAGTCTTTTATTTGGCCGTGACTCACAACACCCTTCTATCAAATTTGTCCCTGAGAACTGGATGATTCTCAACTTGGAATTAGCTGAGGATCCAAGGCCATTCAGAATATAGAAGTCCCCAAGTACGATTTTGAAATAGACCTTTTATTCTCAATATATAAACAGTATATTCACAGTTGTGGCTTTGTCAGGTTGCTTTGTATGCAGTTCATCAACCAACTCGAGGAGAGAGCAAGTACTGTGCCGTTCTTGAATGCACAGCACTTACCAGTACTTGAGTTTGCCCTCAGTCTGACACCACAGTCCTTGCCAGAGTTCACAGTTGTTCCACTGATCCACATATTATTTTAAATCATAAAAATAACCGGTGTCAGCTCAAGCTCATCATCATGGATTCCTCTGTGACATGTTATGCCACAGTAATGAAACACTTTCAAACAATATAACCTGTTGTTTTTATTTATTTTTTGCTAGTAACCACAACTTTAAAGTTGAGCTGATGCCCCTACTATCTTTGATGTATGAAGTTAACCAGAGATATGGAAGTGCAGTACAGAAATCAATTACCTCATGAACATAATATAGAAAAACGGAGAAACAAAACCGATGACATAAAAGATTGTTTGCTGAGTAAAGCGTCTTAATCTGGGAGTAAGGTTCGACTGTGTACTTAACAGCTGGTGACGTGAACAGGCCACAACGGTGAGAGACTAATTCAATGTTGAAGTTAAAGATTTTATTTTTCATATTTGCCTCTAATAGTGACTCACTAAGGTCATGGTCTGTTCATCTTTATGCTTTCAGATCAAATCGAAATTTCTCCAGTTTATCTAAAGCCAATTCGCAGGTGCAGCGGATGAAGCTGAGTGGCGCTGACTTCTGGAATACAGAGCCAACCGAGAGTCATAGTCTGGTTCCGAGTACCTCACCACTGAGGCTTCTTAAAAATATGTCGGATAAACTGAACGTAGCTGCTGTTCTGCTTTGAGTCTCTCCCAGAAGACTGATCTTGACAATCAAGTTTCTAAATGTGCTTCAACAAATGACATGAACGTCGCTTTTATTACGTCCAAAAGCATTGAAGCAGTGTCTCTATTAGCTTCTCTGTACAAAAAAGGACAGAGTCGACTCTACTTTTTGAGGAGGCTCAGGTCCTTCAACGTCTGCCTGACCATGCTGAGGATGTTTTATGAGTCGGTGGTGTCCAGTGCAATTCTGTTGGCTGTGGTTTGCTGGGGCAGCAGATTAACAGTGGCGGACACTAACAGACTCAACAGACTCAACAGACTCATCCGCAAAGCTGGTGATGTCGTGCGGCTGAAACTGCTCTCCTTGGAGACGGTTATGGAGAGAAGGATGCTCCTGAAACTAAGGAGCATCCTGGACAACATCACCTCCATGAGCTCCGGGTCCAACACAAAAGCACATGGACCAACAGACTGAGACTACGCCACTTCATCTCTGAATAAATTACAATGAAGGATTCTTCTTGAACAGCATTTTCTTGCACATTGTTCACATGGTTTCTAAGCTCTTTACAATAGCTTTTTTGGCACTTTATAATAATTCCTTTTAATTTATTGTGTTATGTTGAGTACAGAGCATGTTACAAACACAATCCCTTGGGATTAATAAAGTTTTTCTGATTCTGAGAGAGAGACATTCAAGTTCTGGCCAATACTGTGTCGATTGTCACTTAAAATACATCAAATGCTTCCAAATAGACTTGAAAACAAACCTGTGAGCCTCTCACTCCGTGCTTAGATAAGTTTTCGCGCTCTGAATACATGCAGTTATTTTAGTTACATTAAACATTACGGATAATGTGTGAACAGGAATGGCGTTTTTTTGACTAATGAAATCATTCAACATTCTGAGAAACTGTCTTGAGGCTTGAGAGACAAAAGAAAAGCAGTTCAGTTTGACAGAGCTGAGTGAGTATGTCTATGAATCTCATCTGTGAACCTCCCCCACCGCGTCAGCACATAAGCAGCATTCCAAAGAAAGCGGCTGTGTCAAGTGAAAACCATGAGACTCGATGTCTTTACAGAAGATGTGACATCTTAAGAACTTGTGAAACACCCAAACAAGATTGTAGCACACCCTGGGTGCAGAGCGAGATTTGGTACTCCAGACACGTCATACTGGAGCACAACAAGCCTGCCAAGCCTGAATGCTTAATTTGAGGCCAGTGGGATGCTTCATCCAGAGATATAAACAAGTGCAGGCCCTATCGCATGCAGAGTCACGTGAGGTGAGCATGGGCTGAATAGCTAAACAGTCGACTCATGTCTCCTTGTTAACCCCCGAGAGCCACATCCCGAGAATTCATTCAGGAAAGACTCCAGACCTTGAAATTCAAGTTGTGCATAGCAAGTGAAATCATAACTCCTGAGGATGAGGCAGGAAATACACATCTGCTTTTCCATGATCTTAGACCGCATCGCTGCAACAAACGCTTCAAATCTCTCACGATGAGGGAATATGTCGAGAGCTTTATATTCACAACATCTGCATAGTTAAAACTGGTGTTTCAGTCAGAAGACCATCATGTTTGTTTATTGTTCCCTGTCGCCATCTGACCCTTTAACCTGCACTTTGAGGAATTCTTCAGCCTTTGGGCTGGCAACATTGTAGAATGCTACAATGGCAAATCAGTCACACAGTTTGTATCTGTTCGATATGTAACTGAAAGGAAGATTTAATAAACAAGGCCAATAAGCCTTACAGTGTGATGCTTTTAACATCTGGCTGAGCCTCTTCAGTGCCTCTGAGGTTACTCTGAAGAATGCTCTTGACACTGTCTCTCATGTTGCAAACAAATGTTTGCATTAGGAAAGCATTATTATGAAGTTATATTTAGAACAGATACAAGATGTGGGATTAGTTTACCATTACTAGTGAGTTTACTCAGTTAAAGTGTGAATAAGTGAGATAAAAAATAAAATAAATATCAGTAGACAGCCCTAGTCTTTATTCAGACATCGATCATTCATCTTTATATTTTGGTGCGTAAAACATTATTATAGTCCAAAAATGAAATGGTTAAAGCAAAGAACTTTCATTCACTCTCATGAACATTTGCAGGAAGCCAATGGAATAAGAGGGAAATGCAGGCGTGAGACAAAGACCATCAAATGAACCATCACAACGTATGTCTGTTCCACTTCCTGGTTTGACAAACAATACGTGCGGTTTATTTTTCGACAGGTGAAAACATTTTTCGCCGATAAATAAAAGAGTTGCATAGTTGTCTGCTGTGGAGTGGATTCTGGTTTTGGTAGTTTATCTGGTCACCAGTGGACGGAACTGGATATAAAACACTGTTGATGTAGTTCATGTCTATTTTTTATCATAGTTTTTGTATGTTTTTCTGTTGTTTATATTGTATTTAATGTATCGATTATGTTCAAACACTACCAGAACATTGCTATATTTAAGGAAAATAACCTATTCACTTGCAATGCAATGTGTTCAGTATAAATCTTGGAAATAATTTTGTCTTTGTCTCTGTGAAGTGACGTCACTGGGAATAGCAACACACTGTGAGCAAACTTCTGAATGTTTTATTTACATTTTTTTGTGTAGATTTTACTCCATACTTCCCCAGTAGCCCCGCCCAGATCCCAGATGTGTCAGATTGCACACTCAGAAGCTATTGCCGTTTGCGAAGGTAAAATTGTTCTTGAAATTGACAAGAATATTTCAGCTAAGGCTAAAGCCCAACCAAAATATAGCAATTAAAACAAAAAAATAGATATTTTTTTGCAAACAAAGATAAATAAAAATAATATATAATAGTATAAAAAATATTTAATTTCAATAAAGTATCTTTAAGTTGAAGAATGTAGCACAGCAAAGCAGCAGCTGTTAATGTTGGATTATGAATTTTGAAACTATAAAAACACCGGAGCTGTGCTTGTTTCAAAAGCAGCAGGATCATCACAGACACTGCACATTATAAACTTGTGTCGAGGGAATTATTGTTGCTTAAATATTCATGCATATTAAATAGCATTTATTATGCAGCATTATGCACAACAGTTAGCGCAATGTTTACTGTCAATGTTTACGGCAATCTCTCCAGCAAGTACAAACAGGCGCCCATGCACATTTCTGAATCGAAACCTACGCTCAGGTGACAACCGTGTACAGTTTCTGCCTGAAAATGTTTTCAATGGGATCTCACCATTGAATATTTCACTCGATCTGAGTTTCCGCGTGATGAAAAACTGGTTTGATAGAAGGGTAAAAACAGTTCACGGTGCGTGTGAGGAATAAAGTGTCACATCCATCAAAAAAAAAAAAAAAAACCCTTTACAAGTTTTCATAGGTTCATGAGAGCTTTTGTCATAACTGCGTCATTTCGTGAGGCCAACTGGGAAATGTATAACGGTTCAATTAAAGCAAGCATCCATCACCGTCTGTCAGTTCTTAAATGCAGTTACATCACTGGTTGAGAGTTTTAAAAAAAGATAGCTGAAATATTTAATAGAGTTGGTCATGTTATGTAAAGTTTTAGTGTTTGAAGTTGATAACAAAGAAGGAATGCAACCACAAAATATGAAATAATTCCAACCAAAAAAACAGAATTATAAGTAAGAAAAAAAGGGGCAAACTCCAAACTAGAGTCACAAAAAACATAATTACAAAATGACAATTCTAAAGACGGACTCACCATCTCAAAATATGGAAAGACAAACTGTATTACAGTTAGAAAACTATATTATATTATGAATATACTATATAGGTCAATGTGTGCTCAACGTTCCATCCGGAGCAGTACCACTGGAAACTATGGGGGCAGTGTTGCTGCTCCTACCCAATATGTAGCTCTCATGAGACACTAAGACATTATCCATACTTCTTCCACAGTCACCATGTTTGTATTGGTTTGTGTCGATGTCATAAATTTGACGTTGGGCTGCTCCCCGTGGAGGATATATTGGTCAACACAACATCTGTGACGTACATAAGGGAAGCATCAATGGGTGAAATTGCAGCTTGGAACTGCTGGCTCAGTGAAGAAGTCAAACAAAACAAAAGCATCCAGTTACCTTCAATATTAAAATGGCAATTCTGATCTTCAAATACCTGACTAAAGTCCTTTGTATGGCAGTCATATGTTAAGAAATTGGTAAAGCCATCTTCACTCACCGTAAACCTTCATGATAAGTTTTTATACAGCCGTACATTTCAGTCCAAGACAGTCGGATACAAACTCTCTGACTATGATTGAGGTGTCTTTTGTGTTGTTGTGAGTCATTCATAAATGTGTCCTTGCTTCTGCGTACAAATGCGGCGGGTATCAACATAATTGTGAATGCAAGGCTGAAGTGGCTCCACGATGTGCGCCAGAGTTGCTGGCATGACAACCCTTACACTCCCACTTGAAGCTCCTCCACTGTGAGTGTTGAGACACAGAATATTTCAGGCAGCCTTTTCTCCTTTCTGGTTGGTGGAAGGTCTCATTGTTTTCAAAAACTGTTGCACAGTTATCGAGTGGGTCTGTCAGTAAGACATGGGGAGACTCACAAGTACAAATAAAAGAGGGAAAAAAATGTGAATATGCAAACAACAGATGACAATAAAGAGAAATGAGGATGTCTTCTAACCGGGGGTGGAAGCTAGAGATGAACTCACGAGGCTTCATGAAACAGTGTTGTCCTCTTAAGAGCCCAGTGGATGGCACTCTTTGCTCTAACATATTTGGCATTGAACAACCAATTCAGAGAAAACTCCCATCATTTTGAAACCCAGAGCGGCGACTCCTGGGCACTGAAGTTGAAGACACTGTTTCATGAAGCCTCATCTGCCCATCACCAGTGGAAACCAATGAAGGAATGCAAGATGATAACATGGACAAACAAAAACAAAGAACAGGAATAAAAAACACGAACACAATTAGACAAAACAGAATACAATTGGAATTGGCTGACAAAATAAAAGCATGATGGGGTTGAGACAAACTTTTATTAGTCTGTGTTGAGACATGTAAATACTTGTTTGAAATGTGCCACAGTAATATTGGAAATGGACAGTTGCTCACCTAGTTCTATCACTGGCATTGATTTTTGTCAAACTTGCAAAATAACAGAACTATGATTATTATTGGTGAACACCCATTTTTGTTACATTCTAATGCCGACAGAAACTTTGTAAATGCTTGGAATTCAGATCAAATGAATGAAGGAAGGACAGATAACATATTTGTGCTTCAAGGAGAAACAACTTTTATTGCTCTAGACTTCATGATGGTAAGGATTTACACTTTACATAAACAGGGATTGACTCGAGAAAAAGCAGGAAGGCTTCCTGTCCTCATTTTAAATCAACTCTGCCCACAACTGTTTACTCACGAAACAATGGCATTGTTGGATTCAAGGGAATTTAAGGGGAATATATAATAAAAAAAATTGTTATATATTGCAATGAAATGTTGTTCGCAGGTTGAATTTCAGTTATCTGTGGATAGACAATGCGGTCCACCTGATCTTCCGTGCTCCATGCAACGCTTCACGCCGCGTTGCAGTTACAGCCGCGTCACTTGTAGCTGAATGCCACCGCTGAACAGCGGGAGTTGTCTGGAGCACATTAGTGTGAGGCTGCACATCCTTAAGCCGAGTCATCTGTAGGCTGAGCTACCGCTTATTGAGGTGTCCTGCTGTCCATAAAGAGCAGGCAATTCATTACTGTCACCCTTCAAGTACATCGCTTCCATTGCTAATGTGAGGACGCTGTCGCCTTGCACGGGGGGCCGAATCGAAATTCCCCAATGAGCCGCTTTGCTAATTTAAAATAAAGTCTGTCTGTTCGCAGCCTTCCTTTTACTGATAATATTTTGCTTTGTCTCCTCTGTGAATTTATGTGAAGTGGCCATTATCACGGGCGTGATCTAGGGCCGGCGGCGGGCTCGCGGTCTCCTGATGTTAGCCTTCGTCTGACTGGCATGTTAAATATCTGTTTACATTATCGCCCTGCAACGGCTGCTGTCATCTCCTTTCTCCCAGGTGAGAGAATCAAATAACCCTGTCAAAATTTATTTCAGCCCACACCAACGACATTTCGCCCTCTGTAGTCAAGCAAGGTTGTTTGGGTGGGGGGAGATTATCCGTCGATACACTGACTGCAAGGATGTGTGCATGTCAGCAGCAACCGCGCGGTGCTCTTAGTAGACAATAAGTGAAAATAAGGTCCTTCATTTTCCTTCTTTCATGCTCTTCCCTGAGGTAGGTTTGTAAATTCAACAAAAAATAAAAAGCAAAATATCAATTTTTAAGAGAAAGTTCTCAATAACATAAGCGACATCCAAACAGTGATGCAGATACTATATGCAACTTTGGTTCTCTTCATGTGAACCAACTCATATCCTGGTGAGTGAGTGAACAAGATAATCTAGACATGGCAGGGACATAGTTGGGCAGAGCGCAGGGTTGGAAGCCTAGCATTAGCGTAGCATTGTCACGTCTCTCCTGGGAAACGAGTGGTCCTTTATGTTTATGCTCCAGGGTGAAATGGGAAATATATATTCCAGGCTTGTCACAGCTTCTGCTAACTCTAACGTCACAAACTTCTTCACACCGTCTTGGAATTTAAATTTGCATACATGTACAGTGTATAGTATAGTTTCCAGACTATTTGCTGCTACTTTTTTTACGGTCTGAACCCCGCGGCTTATACTACAAGGGGGCTAATATATGGATTTATGCAGCATAAGAGCGTCATGCTACCAAAATATTCACCTCACATCAAACCGATGAAATCACAGGAGTTTTATTGACCTCAAAGTGATCAGAATGTGCTGTTTTTGCCCATGAGTCCGCAGCTCTGCCAACAGAGCCGATCTCCTGGAGGACCAGAGATGGGAAACAGCAGCTGAGACCTGCTGTGGTGAGAGAACGTGGGTGAAAAACGTGCATTTTGAGCGCTTTAATGTAAATAAAAGATGAGAGTAGTTGATGATTCAAGACCAGAACATTGCTAAGTTTGTTTCGCGAGTCATTATCGATGCTTGACCCTGTTTTCAAAACTAGTTTAGAAGTGATCTTCATGCATTTTTAAGCTTGGTGCTCCAGTGACCTTTCAAGGGCGCAGACAGCACCACCGCTAATAGACCAGTGAATCTTAAGCATGGACAAGCTCTATTTTCCTTCTTAAATTTTGTGGGTGCAGCTAATATTCCAGTGAGCTCTATAATCCATAATTTACAATATACTGTATATTTTATAGATCATTTTTTAGATTAATTTTCAGTACTATGCAGTTGGTCCTATGGCTCTGCCACAATATACATGGTATCAATGGTAGTTTGCTGTAAATATAGAGCGTGAACAATAAATACAGAAACGTTTGTACAGCTGCGATGCATGCGTTGCTTCTTCGCCTGATGTGAAAGTACAGAGAAAAGGGGGGGGGAATAATCTTTAATAGCTTTGGACTCGGTAAGCTTTCAGTCAGCATGTATTAGATTTATCACTTTCTTGTCCCTACATCTTGTTGATGCCTCCAGAGTATGACTACGTTGGGACGAAAAGGGAGGCCAAAGCTGTGACTATGACATCCTTCTTGGTGCATTATCTTCACACTCGATCTCCTTGGGGTAGATGGAGTGCATGGAGGAAGTGCTTCCACCGGTTAAGCTCGTACATGTAACCAGACATTGCTTTTAGGGGAGGGCTGTTAACAGGGCTGACAATGCTCTTTTATAGCCTTCAGATTGAATATTCCCGGAGTCTACCGCCGCAGCGGCCATGTCATTACAGCTGATAGCTCCATTATTTTTTGAAAGACTTGGCAGGACTTTTATGTTTGGTATCTTCCCTACACTTAATAGCAGTCAGCCTCTACCTCAGACGAACATGGTTTCCCAAGGACATCCGTGGTGATGACACCTACACTTCTCCACCGTCTTTTGTATTCTGATGTCATTCAGGTTATTGAAATAGAATCCACGAGCTGTGACCACAGGTGAGCATGTGGGCAATGCTCTGTGAAATGTTATTCAAGGAATGATTTCATTCAGCTTCAATGTAATGAGACATGTTTTTCTCTTCCACACACTCAGCTAAAAAAGTGTTACATTGGAAATGCGTTGGAACATATTGCTATTTTAATGGATCACAACCTGTGTCCATTTTATAAAATCACATTTGGCCGCAGTTTAATGTCAATAGTATAGTTGTTTTATGTATTTATGTATGAATATTTTTGCCTCATCGAGTTCCTGCAGATAAAATTAAAACAATCTGGTCCTTCGGAAATACTAGTCCCGTTGCTCTCAGGCACATGCATTGTATTTTAAACTTACTGTCCAATGCATGTAGACATAAACAAAGTGTTTCTTCTCTCATATGTTTTGTGGTGGATGAGGTTTCATGAGACAGAGTCCAGATTTCCACAGGCCAACAGATGGTGCTGTCTGCTGCATAATGTTTGGATTTAAACAGCTATTTTAATGAAATTTCTTGTTTCTATACCAACAGCACCATTTGGTGTTCCCTGAAAATCAGGACATAGTTTCATCAGCAATGCAATACTGTTTCATGATACCTCATCTACCCGTCGCTACGTTCACTAAGTCATATTCCGTGTTTTCTCCCGTGCTTTTATTTTGTTGTTGCCTGTTTGTTTCCGTTTCCTTCTTTGTTTCCAGCTTCCTAAGCGACACGGCTGGGATTCATTTGCGAATCAACCTCACATGGATTTCCACACCTCGCTCCCAGCGCGTGTCGCCAGATGGTTGCTTCGCGTCCTCATGGTGAAACTCCTTCGATCCTCGCTTCTCTCGTTTCCGTCGTTCCAAATTCTGTGCGTGCTTGACGTCTTTTCTCAGCCACCTCGTGAGTTACTCTTGTTCCTCCGCCTTTGTTTACTTCTTGCTACTGTTGTGCATGAGAGCGTTTTGCTTGGACTCACTTTTTCTGTTTCCCCGTGTCAGTTTTTCCTCATGTGTGTGTGATTTAGATCCACCTCCGAGCGCTTTCCGTTATTTGTGCCGTGTGAGTAACCTCTGAGTGCGTCTTCTGTTGTCCCTCTTAGTCAGGCTGTTTCAGATTTCTCCCTGCCCTTGTTCGTGTTTCCTCACTCCGCGTTTGGTGGTTGACGCCCTTCGTTTGCCATTCCTTTCCGTGTTTGTCTCTATATTATTTATATTAATAAATTGTAAAATTATCCTCGCTCTCCCGAGTCTTCTGTAAACGTGCATCAATCCAGCTATTGTATATAGTGGTGTCCCATTTTCTTCGGGTTTCTTCTTGGCGAACTGACTTGACCGTTGAAGGCACTTAAAACCAAGTGGAAGATTTCTGGACCTTCATCAAGCACTCGTTTTAGTTCCATCATATCTTTTGAATAAACTTCCTGATCTTCGTTGTGAATTCTCATGCTATGCCAGACTGCTCCGAGCTAGCTGAGTGGTGAATCCAATAAATAATGAAGAGCCAGTGAGCAGTGCAGTGATGGCTTGTGCTACAACAGATGAAGACCGTCCTCTCAGAATCGGGATTTGGATGTCATGTCTTTATAAAGAACTTGCATCCATGTTTAATGATGGACAAAAATATCTGCCAGGCAAATTAGCTCCTCTCACGTTGCGTTATACGTCGCGCACTCGCTCAAGTTAAGTGAAAAGAAAAGAGGTGATGCGGGTCACTTCAGCATGGACCTGCTGATATTCTCATTTACAAGGCGATCTGGGATTTTGGGAGTCTGTTTGAATTGGGGGAAGAGAAAAAAAAAATGCTAGTTGGATGTCAGCAAGCGTGGTCACCCAGGGACCAGCTCATCAATCATGTGAGAAAGAGGTATGTGTCAGTCTCTCTGGCAGAGTGGAAACAGGCACACCTCGTCCAGACAAATATCAGAAGCAATAATGAAAAATATGAATTATCCTTGCGGCAGGAAAACGCTGGCTTATTCAATAATTCTGTCTGTCTGTTTGCTATGTTTGTTTGGAAATTATTATCATGCTTAGAATAACGTTTGGCCATTTCAGTCTTTCAGATACTTTAAGTATTAAGTTGTCTACTACGTCATAATACGACTAAAAATCTCAGTTGGGATTGGACCAAATAACTGCTGAAACTGAAGTGTCAAACTGCTGCCCCTTTAAAACTGATGGGATCCGTCTTCTTGCAGAAATCTGCTGCTCCACTTGTAAGGGAATTTATTTTCCTATTGTTCTCTGGCAACACTTTTGTACCGTCAGTGTTTCGTGGTCGCAGAGCTGCACTCATCCACGATGTCTCGCACTCGGGATACGAGGACCAGGAGGGTGAACGGGACTGCAACATTTTGGTTTATGGCATACTGCACCTAAATAGGAACTACTTCCAGTGTTTGCAAAATTCAGGCTGATGTGAGGTTTTAATGCACCAGTATTTGATGCTCCTGATTTGAATCTTGCCTTTGATGTTTACTCATGGTAGCCTTCAGATCGAATTCTTCATATAGATTAGTATTTCCCAACAGTCACAACCACCTTCTTCAATGCCATGGCATAATGGATTGATGTTGGGAAAGTGGTCTTTTGCGTCCAATACTGACACAGTCTTCTGTGTTGTTGGCTTTCAATAGAAGCTCATGTTCCAGCTTGTGCAGAATATCCTGACACACTTAAAATAAAGACAGAGGTTGTGGTTAGGTAAGTGTTTAGCTCAACATCTAACGTGTCATTGATATTTGAAGCCATGCCTTTCAGTCATGGTGACTTCCTGTCAGTAAGAACAAGAGCCACATAAGGGGTTCTATATAACAAGTGACATCTCATGCAATTGAGTGAGCAGAGCCTCCAAACTTCTCCCCCACGCCGCTACATCGGAGGAAAAACATTCCTCACTCCACTGAAACGCCTGTGTCAACATGCAACACAGAAAGCTGCCTCTAGTCAATATCTCAAGTCATTTGAGTTCGGCACCGCAGTGGCATAGACTAGAGATTTTTGTTCCAAGCGTATGTCCCCATTTGATTTGTGATCGCAGAAATTTTGATCAAATTTGGGTTGGAGGCACTGGCATTGTCCAACGCACTCTGGCTCCATCCCATTGTACTGTAACTGCCGCTAGTGAAGAAAAAAAAAAAAAAAAAAACGCAACAGTAACTGCAGTAACTGTGACGCAACCATCATAAATAATAACAAAAATGTCAATGTTTTGCTTTATGAATGATGCTGCCAAAGGAAAATATGGAAACAGGACATGGCCTCAAATTCCACTGAGCATTCCCCTGCTACACAGGAGGATGTAGTCTGTCACTTTTTGGGGGTGCCACCAGTAGTATTCGTTGAAGCTGCTTCAAAGCAACACAGGTAGCACCTTAACCTCACCCCAGCTCCTTGTTCACGGACTCATTCAATACCTACGCCCACAGTTCATGCTCTGATGTCTCACCTTGAAGCCCTCCGTCACACCTACAGTACAGCATACCTCACCACTGCTAGTGGCCTCATGCAATACCCTCACATACCTCTCCGATGCTCCTGACTTGGAGCTCTATCGTAGGCTTGTGGTCTACAAAGACACAATGCTACTTCTATACATGAGCTATTTTCAAAACAGATTTTCAAGTTATGCTTCCACAGTTAGCATGGCTGTCCTTTTTCTCATTGTGGTTGCAGTCATGTAGTATATAAAACACACAAACTCGCTCTCTTGCCGCACACAAGCAATTTAATGTTTAAAGCGGAAACATTTATTTTATTGCCACTTTAGCTCATAACTCAGATGTTTTCTCCTCAATGTCACCACTTTAGAAAATCACCTTGAATTTTTACCAACACTTATGTGATCAGAAGATACTGTTTGTTTGTGTCTCCTTCGCCATATTGCTTTTTGTGTCAAGGCTTGTCATATATCAGTGATTTACGACAATCCCAGGCAGGAAACAATGGAGAACAGAAGAAAGGTCGAGCTGAGTTGAAAAGCTTTGTCAAACATCCTCCACACCGAATGAATGTTGAAAGCTTTAAAGTTCATTTACATGTATTAATTGGTTTTCTGTAAGTATCATTGAGAGTGACAGGATCATTATAACTGGAGGTGTTTATTCCCCAACAGATAATACGGAACATGCTGCATTCGCTGTCGTTCATTAAAGAATTATCTTCAAGTTGTTCTCGGCTTGAGAGGACCTTACGTGGGTGAAGTGGACCTTTTCTTATCGCCGCTGAAGTCAAATACTGAGGCGGCGTAATGAAGCATCTCAGCATTAAAAACAAGCCACTTCAATAATGCAGAGAAATAATGATTTAAAAGTCTGTCTGACCACCAGAGGAGCACCTGGGTTCTGACACTGAATAAAAAATTCTATAGTTTATTGATGTCAAGTCCTCAATATTGGATCTGAGACGGGCTCCAGAATCATTAATAGAGGCATTAAAAACTTATCGTTCGCTGCAGACTGCTGGGCTGCACGTCTCATCCTTGCAGGACAACCATGCTGCTCAAACTTGTGTGCACCATAATCCAGCTCTAGCCAGTTATACATGCGCTAGTGTATATAAATCGGCTGATCTGTTCAGGAAACCCAATGTAAATGGAAAGAATTGAAACATGGAAATATATGTCTAAGGCAGAGGTGGGAAATTATATTTCCTCAAGGGTCACATTAGAATCTGCAACAGTTGTGAGGGGCCATCATGCCAAAAGAAAGACTGCGATGACTATAAAACATAATGGAAAAATATTGAAAATATATACTTCAGTAAGTAAAGATATTAAGAGGTGTAAATATGCCAGGAAACCTATTAAAATATTTCATTTTATATGCATTTGATTTGAATATAAGTCTGCTACGGATTAGACGTTCAAGATAAAAATATGTTTTCAGTATTCCTTCAATGTTTTTTGAGGAACAAGAAAAACAAAAAAAATGGCCAATGAAATGAAAAGAAAAAATTTTAGTCTTCATATAAGAACATGCTATATTTACTGCTGAAGTGGTGGTGGTGACTAAAAGGAAGAGAACAGAAAAAGGGAGAAATATTAGTTGTAGTTTTAGTCAAACGGGCCACAAAATACAAGCATCAGACCGCCTATGGCCCCCGGGCCACACTTAGGTCTGATCTATGGCAGTTCTGTGGTGTCTGGAATTGGACAAAAATGATTTTGCCGCGTGAGAGAAATACAGTAAGCTCTAAAGACAGAAATCATTCTTGAACCAAAAGCCAAATAATTGTTCATGACACATTCCTGATGTAACAGGTCGATGACGTTTCATGAAACACTAGTGATGGGTAGAAAAGGCTTCATTAAACAGTGTCCTTGTTGTCAGAGGTCATTGGGTTGCGCTCTTGGTTTAAAAATTGAAAATGAAATGATTTAAAAATGCAATGAAATAGAAACAGATGGTGCCAACTAGTGGCCTTTAAAAATTACGACACTGTTTCGTGAAACCACATCAACTCATCATTCCTAACTTGATATGAATTGTACTTATTTAACATTTATATTTATTGAATCTTATTATTTCTTTTGAGTTTATAATGTATTATTCCTCCATCCATCCATCACTCTCCTGAGTCTCCTTATTCTCTTCATGCTTTCCTGCATCACATCCATGAACCTCAGTGGTTGTCTTCCTCTTCTTCTTTCAACCAGGTCTTCTATTTTTTCATGCATCCAGTCTCTTCGTGTCCCTACTTTACTTCCTTCCACAGATTTCTTCTAGGACACCATGGACCGCTGTTCTTGAGTCGACCCAACTCGAGAGTCAATACTTAAATGTCAGTGTTTGTTTGCACTGAGAGATTTAACAGGAATTTGTCTGACTTTCTGAGAAAGTGTGTGTGACTGTTCGGACTGCAAGTCAAACACACTTCTGTCTGGAATTTTAACCGCAGCGCACATTATGACCTGTTTAAATATATTAACCTTTCCTTTATGGACTCAATAAGGAAACTGTCCATTCCGTTTCAAGAGAATGTTTATTGCCGGTGCAATGTTTCCATTAGTTTCACTTATCTTCCAATCCTAATGGGGCAGTTTGGCAAACTTCAGAGCACGCGTTTCACTTCATTTCAATATAGTTTAGATTAAAACGCTCAGATCCCAGCTGCCGCAGTGCCTCATCCCAGACCGATAATTGTTATATAACGGAGGAACTACATTTCCGAGAAGGCACTTTCACAGCAGCAACTGTTTAAAACAGGAAAACAGACCGCAGACGCGTCATGTTTTAAATGTAAGCCCATAAATCAAAGGCTGAGGCTGTCGGTTTTCACCGTTCGTCTCCGAAATTATCTTCTGGGTTTGTGACTCACTGCGCCTCCTGAAGAAGCCAGAAAGTGTCAATAGAAGTCAAACTGACAAACTTCGGTTTCCATTGTCTTTGCCTTTTTTCCGCCCGAGCTTGACACTTCGCGAAAGTGAAAATTGGGGAAGAGGAGCTCTGGATGAGAAATTTTGCTCACACCGGCTCAAAGTATATCAAAGATCCCACCAGATTTACTTTCTTTTTAGCACATATTCCTCGCCGGAATTTACTCATTTACATGGTCACCGCCTTTCTTTTGACCGTCTGGCTTCTCGCTGCTGAATCCCGTGGTTGGAAAACTTGAACCTACGAATGTCCACTTTTGCAGGGTCGGTTGAAAATCTGTGGCCGGAACAAGCCTGGAATTATTTTGGTAATAAAGTCTGAGCCTCACAGCCTGCTCCCTCAATTCAGCGGTTATTGGGGGGAGACATGAGGGAGACACGTGAGCCAAACACACAGACACTAGCCAATATGAGGACTTCAGGAAAAGGCTCCATTGTAAAGGTGAAAGAGTAAATGTGAGTCAAAAACCTCTATATCGATTGTGTAAAATTGTTAGTTTATTGCTCATTATTCAATGCTAGATTAGACCTTTAAAAACTCTTGAATAATATGAAAATGCAAAGTTTATTAAGACATTTATTATTATTGTTTTTTGTTTTTTGTTTTTTTCTTGGGTAGTAAAAATGTAAAAATGTACTTCAAAGGATCAATGTTTACTACATTACATATGTTTCAATGTTGTTTTTAATACAGATCTTTTACGTTCCAGATCCAGAAAGTCACACAATGTGGTAATTATTATTATTATTTATTTTATGCACCATGTTTGTATTGATGTACGGAGCCCCTAAGGGGACATGACCCAAAAATAAATAAATAAATAAAAGTTTTGGAAGATCTTGCAATACATTTTTGCGAGTGCAATTTTGAAAATGAAATTCAATGAAACTTTCTCACGGATGCTGACTCACCATCGTTCTGATAGTTTGATCCTGAAGTAGTTACGACTTCACTTCAAACTACAATTGTTACTACTACTATTTTTGCGATGTCTCGCAACACTTTTGCGATAACTCGCGATACTTATGTTTTTTTTTTTTGGTCATGTCCCCTTCGGGGCTCCGTATTGACGTGACCATTTTATCTATCTTTTGTTTTTTGTTTTTGTTTTTTTTTCCCGATAGAAAAAGTAGTTATGCTCAGTGTTTTCAAATATCAAGTTTGACCACCTCATAACACTCAGGATCACGTCAATAGGGATTTATCCTTGAAGTTGAAAATGTTTTTTGCAAAGCCACATCAATCCAAACAACACCATGAACCATGAACACCATGATAAAATGACCCGCACATACTGGAGTGTCTTGTTGAACATCTCCAGTATTCACTCAAAGCCGTTCTTTGTCATGAAAACCTCTCACATGAAGTCGTGGATTCCAGGATATATGATCCCGCAACTGTGCGATGAAAGGCAGTTAGTTAGTTAGTGCCATTGAAACTAAACTCATCATATACCTGCAGTGAACCGTGACGGCGTCAAATGAGGAGCGTTAAATGATGCACATCAATTACAGCCAGCAGCTATTAACTGACTGTAAATATTTACTCCATAAATCGCTGGCGAAGTAAACAAAAAGGGCATTAAAGGCTGCTCAAATGGCGCTCCAGTGACTCTCCTGACCTGGGAATCCTTCCCCAGGAATAATAATGCAGAGAGAGTGATTATTAGGATCAAATAAAACGTGTCAGTCTCACACTCCGATGGGTTAAATGGCCTTCTTTATTTCCGTTAAAGACGGTTTTAACAATGACTAATTCGGCAGCGTTTTCTCTTCTCGCCTCGGGTGCGCTCTTCAGCTGCTTGACACTTCGTTTTTATGTCGGCCATTTTCTCCGGATTCATTTGGCAAGCTTACGCAGATGCTAATTGATTTTTAAAAAAAAAGGAATAGTTAACATAAGATGAGGTCGTGCTTGTTCAGTGCTGCGCACGCCTGTGTGAACTCATCGACTGTCTGGCTGTTCTTTTGCTGTGAGTCCTTCGTGTTGCATTAAATGGCTCTGTTTTCTGTCCAGCGTCTGATCAGGTCTGCGAGAATGAGGGACATTGCTCTGTTCAGATCTGTACCAACCTACAGAGGCTATTCACCCATTTACAGTCATCAAACATGTGCGCGCCCAACACAAAAAGATTGTCAATTTAAACACGTATGGGAGTTGCATTGTCAGAACCCGTCGTCTTACCATCCTCTCTCAACGTGGGATCCCGACAATATTCCTCTTTCCACTCACTGGTCCTGTTCTGTACGGGTGTGGGGTCCTTCACCTGTCAGTGTGAGCATTTGCAGATCTTCTGGGTACCTCTCTCATGTGGCAACTGTACTACGCCGTATGTGTGCAACTCACAGTTCACTGTTTTTATTGATCTAAACCAAATTTATCCGTGTTTTGGTACATGGCAATATCATCTGATTTACTTTAGTATAAGCAGCTATATACGAACGAAAAAAAACTTGTTGAATATCGGTAAGTAATGGGGATTTAGATTTAGATTTCTATTTAGGTTTAGATTTAGGTTTAGGTTTAGATTTAAGTTTAGGTTTAGGTTAAGGTTTAGGTTTAGATTTAGATTTAGGTTTAGGTTTAGGTTTAGGTTTAGGTTTAGGTTTAGGTTTAGATTTAGATTTCTACTTTAGATTTAGATTTAGGTTTAGATTTAGATTTAGATTTCTATTTAGGTTTAGCTTTAGGTTTAGGTTTAGATTTAGGTTTAGGTTTAGCTTAAGGTTTAGGTTTAGATTTAGATTTAGATTTAGGTTTAGATTTAGGTTTAGGTTTAGGTTAAGGTTTAGGTTTAGATTTAGATTTCTACTTTAGATTTAGATTTAGGTTTAGATTTAGATTTAGATTTCTATTTAGGTTTAGCTTTAGGTTTAGGTTTAGATTTAGGTTTAGGTTTAGCTTAAGGTTTAGGTTTAGATTTAGATTTCTACTTTAGATTTAGATTTAGGTTTAGATTTAGATTTAGATTTCTATTTAGGTTTAGGTTTAGGTTTAGATTCAGATTTAGGTTTAGGTTTAGCTTAAGGTTTAGATTTAGGTTTAGGTTTAGGTTAAGGTTTAGGTTTAGGTTTAGATTTAGATTTTGGTTTAGGTTTAGGTTTAGGTTAAGGTTTAGGTTTAGATTTAGATTTCTACTTTAGATTTAGATTTAGATTTAGATTTAGATTTCTATTTAGGTTTAGGCTTAGGTTTAGGTTTAGATTTAGGTTTAGGTTTAGCTTAAGGTTTAGATTTAGGTTTAGGTTTAGGTTAAGGTTTAGGTTTAGATTTAGATTTAGGTTTAGGTTTAGGTTTAGGTTTAGATTTAGATTTAGGTTTAGGTTTAGGTTAAGGTTTAGATTTAGATTTAGATTTAGGTTTAGGTTAAGGTTTAGGTTAAGGTTTAGGTTTAGAGTTAGATTTAGGTTTAGGTTTAGGTTAAGGTTTAGGTTTAGGTTTAGGTTTAGAGTTAGATTTAGGTTTAGGTTTAGGTTAAGGTTTAGGTTTAGGTTTAGGTTTAGATTTAGATTTAGATTTAGATTTAGGTTTAGATTTAGGTTTAGATTTTAGATTTAGATTTAGATTTAGAAGTAGATTTAGATTTAGATTTAGGTTAGGTTGTTTTCAAACATGATGTGCCTGTAACGTGACCACATAACTTCATGACAGAAAGTTCGTTCCTTGGCAGATCCACGACGCCAAAGGCAGTGACATCTTATGCCAAAACTTCATGGACACTCATAGACTGTCAAAGTTTGCTTCGCGGTTTAAAAGTTATCTGAAAACTAAATGCAGAACCAAATAAATGCGCTCCAAAATGTGAGAAAGAATTATGAAGCAAGCTGAGGCAGAGAATGTAAAAGATTTGTCAGGCAATTCCCCAAACTACATTAAAATCATGCAAAAGACAGTCAAAACTGTTATTTAAAGTCAATAAATAATGATGTATTTTTACCATATCGCTCACCCCTTTCGGGAAAGATTAAAAAATAATACATTTTCTGCTCCAAATTAAAAGGGAGGTACCGAGGTCGTGGTGAGCCTTGGGTTTTTTTCAATGAACAAAGTGAGCCGTGGCTTTAGAAAGGTTGAAAAACACGGAGTGGGATTCAATGAAATATCACATGAAAACAAGCGAATGAAGCCAGTGCTGGGGAAACACAGACTTCTGGGTAACACAATTCAGCTCATAGCACTGATCTTAAGCTTCAGCATATCACGTTTAATTCAAGCAGCATTATTGTAATTGGACCGTGACTTGAAGGGAAACATCTACAGCAGTTCTCTCGCAGCCTCTGTGCACAAAAGGGAAACAAAATGTCTTGTTTTTATCGTGAGATGTTTTGAAACAAAAGCAGCTCTGGCACCTGCAGTAGGAGAAGACGGTAAATCCCCTGGTTTTCACACACTTGTTTAAGGCCTCTACCTTCCAACTTAGGCACAGTCCTTATCGCGGACTCACACGTGGCGACACATGACTAACAGCCCAAAGCCTGCAGCCACAAAATTACCCCCCGATGACATCAGCGTACAGTCCCCCCCCCCCCCCCCCCCTCCCCCCAACTCCCGGACCACGTGAGAGATGCACTGCAAGGCGTTATCAGACGCGTGCTCCCTTTCAGGGAGCGCATGTGGTGGTTTGAGCACAAGCTGCTAGATAGATGCACCTGGAGGATGAAAACACACCTGACATGTTCTCATAAATGTATTCAGCACACTCGGTGCGCTACGTTACACAACACCAATGTCATGAGTGTGTGTGCTGGAACTGGCTGTCAAAAAGTCTTTGAGGAGTCGGCAGGTTAACTTCTGCGCCCGGGAATGTGGAGCATTAAATTCTTATACCAGCAACTGAGATTACAAGCAAGGAACACAGAGTCTAATTCATATGATTCGGAATTATAATAATGAATTACGAAGAGTAGCTGCCGTTTATCTGGGTCACCATCTCGCGCTATCCTTTTTGATATCAGAGTCAGAGAGAAAACTCTGACAATTAATGAATTTGAGTCAAAAGAAAGTAAATATCAAATGTAAATGTGGATGCTAATAGATTATACAAGTTGAATGTGTATTCAAATTCACTTTCCTAGTTTGTTTGTGCCTCCTTTACTTTACATTTATTTCATATAACTATACTTTTAAACTAGTATTACAATACTGCTCATACTTTTTGCATTTGATTCCTAATATGAAACTAGCATGACTTACGATTTTTTTTTTTTTTTTTTCTGTTACACTCTTAAACCAGTGGCGGTGCCCCAAATATCCATCCATCCATCCATCCATCCATCCATCCATCCATCGTCGCCCGCTTATCCGTTGCTGGGTCGCGGGGGCAGCAGCTTCAGGAGGTCACACCAAACGCCCTTCTCCCGAGCGACATCCACCAGCTCCGACTGGGGGATCGCGAGACGCTCCCAGGCCAGCGTAGAGATATAATCTCTCCACCTGGTCCTGGGTCGACCCCTCGGTCTCCTCCCAGCTGGACGTGTCTGGAACACCTCCAAAGAGAGGCGTCCAGAGGGCGTCCTGATGAGATGCCCGAACCATCTCAGCTGACTCCTCTCAATGTGGAGAAGCAGCAGCTCTACACCGAGTCTCTCCCGAGTGACAGAACTTCTCACCCTATCTCTAAGGGAGACGCCTGCCACCCTTCGGAGAAAACCCATTTCAGCCGCTTGTAACCGGGACCTTGCTCTCTCTGTCATGCCCCAAATAAATATTCATAAACTACCTTACAACTACGGTCGCACACACAAACATTTTCCACCGTCACCTCTCAGACTCCGCCCATCCAAACACCCATCAGTCTCCACCCCTGTAACAAAACAAGCGCACCCAAAATACTCACGGAACACCATAATAAAAATATGTACTTTTTCTTTTTCTTTTTTTTTTTTTTTTTTGTTGGCATGTACATTTATGTATTTTTTTTGGTCCATATATGTACTTTACTACTTTTTTATCTGCTTCAAAAACCAGCTTTTTTTGGCGCAAACTATAAAAAAATGGGACTGAAGCTTAATTTGACAAGACATACATAAGCCAATGAAAATAAATACAAATTTCAAATGTACCCAAAACCGCACCACATCAACATAACATAAAAAGACTACAGTAAAGTTTGTTTACCTTGTTTTGAGACGTTAAATTATTTCTTAACCTGAATTACGAGTCGTACACGATAAAAACCAGAGGGTTGTGGTGAATTAAATGTAGATGTCATTGCCATTAAATATTTTTTTTGTGTCTGTGTGAAATCAGTTGAAGTACGGATGTGTAACACTGTGAATACACACTTGGACGGTCGCTCAGCGACGTCCGTCCTGATATATAACCACACCAATTTTCAAAGCCTATAGAAGAACAACACACATGAAAAATGAGTCATGTATTATATAACTTCACCCACGTCGGAGGAGGACAGAACAAGAATCTCGGCTAGACAAAGCTTAATGTAATTGATGTAGAGCAAGACCTTGACAAGAGGTGAGCAGATGGTTCATCCCAAACATGTGGTCCTGTCATGGTCCAATCTGGAGATCAGCCAAGCAGCAGTGGACCTTGAATCTCCTACAGCATTCTGTCAGCAACACCTCGTGAAAATAGACCCTCAGTTCAGTGCTTCAGTGAATTGTTATTGTCAGTTATTGTGTGTGTTTATGTTTTCTGATGCCACTGACTCACATGCTGCTGTATGTCTCACTGGTCCAGTACTTATTTGGCCGGAGCTATGCGCAGTCTTATCTACCTTCAATAATAAATGCATTTCCAATGAGTCATGCAGGCAACGTTATGATCCCACCTGACCCTCACCTTCAGCATTTGAGAGGTGTGTAATGAAAAAAGGATTTGTGATCCACCCAGAGCAGACTGGGCTCACGTCTTATCTTTATTTGGGGTGTTAATGACCGTCTTCAGTCACTTCAGTTTCTGTACACTCGATGAGATCACATCAGCTTTGTGACTGCTATAACTTTTTCTATTTTATGCAAATACTATTTAATGCATACAATGTTCTTTAAAACGATTAAAAAATAAAAATTATTTAAAAAAAACATTTAAAAATATTTATTCTCTACAAAATTATTTTCCTTAAAAATATTATCATCAATGTTGTTGCAATAAATACATTATTATATTTATTTGTATTTGTTTTATTGTGATTATACATATGTTATTTTATTAATATTATTGTTAATATATGCAATACAATTAAAGATCTACGTTTTATCAGCTTTTTTTTTTGTTTGTTTTTTGGTTGGCACTGCATAATATTTGAAAAAAGGAGAGTTCATCTGGTGAGTCTTTCATTCAATTCATGAGAATATTTATTTTATATATTATTTTATTTATGTATCTATTTATTTAAATTGTATTCCCAAAACTGCTGCTGCCTTCCCTGCTTCTCTTTTACAAGCGATTTTCCGTATATGAAACATATGAAAAAGGTTTTTGATGCATCGGTTGAAGCAACATTTTTGACCATCTTTCAGCCAAAGCAATTGGTCAACCTTGCGGACAAAATCTTTTTCATGTGTAAACAGCCCCATTTTTTTTCTAAATCACTTATTAAGCATCTTTGATATGCAGACTGGGTACAAACAAAGAATTCACACATTATGGCGCGAAGAGAAAAGTGTGATTAATTTGTTTGTGCTGAACATCAAATATGAGAAAGCACTAAGTAGAGACTCTGGCGCCGTCAGCACAAAGGTATATTTTTGCAGGTCCAGGTGCGACGAGGGCGAGAGGTTTGGAATGAGGCCAGCGCTGTGGAGCAAAGGCAACAGCATCATCAGGGGAAAGAAAAATGGAGCTACATGAAATAAATCCACAGGAGAAGCAGCCAGGTGCACAAAGAGAGAGTCTCAGGAAAACAGGGTTGTGGAGGTCAATGGGGTGAATACATACGCAGGGGGAGGGAGCCGACTAGTTTGAGGAACAAAAACATGTGAAAAATAAATTATATATTGCCACTTTTACAGCATTCAGAGCGACAGGTCAGAGGTGCTTCTTCTCTGAGATGACTAATGAACAATTGTGTTTTTTCACCATGAAAATGGGGAGTTTTTTTTCTTTTCCACAGTAATTTCTAAAGAATACATGTATTTTCATATCATCAGTTTTGCCAGTTACATGATCATACAAACTTTTCAATCAAGCTCCATTCCTAGGGCCTCAGAAAAAGGTACAGCAAAAATATATGTCCTTTTAATCTCTTTGTGGGGACCAGCGATCTGATGACTTCAAAAACAAACAACTGAACTGTCTCTTTTCTGGTCACTTGGGTTTTACCTACTCTCTTCACAAAGGCCTGGACAGAGTCACGTAATGGTGCTCTTCTGTTTCATCTCACCACGCTGACCTCCTTTAGTTACTCTTTGTGTTTGTCAGGCTTGTGGATTTCCTGTGTTATTTAGTTGCATGTGTGTGTCTGTTCCATTCAACCACCATGTTTCATTTCCTCTATCCAAAACAGATGGTGTGAGTTACTGAGAACTCGGCATAGTTTCCCCTCAGTTTCATTTATTTTTGCCTTAAAACTGAAAGCCCTCCTGCTGCTCGTGTCACCACTGCTAACTAGTAAATGTCTGACACCCAAAATGTAGTGACGGGCTCATGAGGCTTCGTGAAACCTCATTTTCAGAGCCCACTGGATGGTGCTCTTTGCTCTAAACTCTTTGGATTTAAACAACCAATTCGTAGAGACCTCACATCATTTTTAAACCGAGAGCGACATCTCCTGGGCTCTGAAAATGAGGACAATGTTTCGTTGAAGCCTCATCTGCCCATCATGATCAAAATCACATTTAGAATGAATCTATAGAATTTATGGCTTAACATTGACACTACTTTATCACGCATTAAGAAGAACAAAGTTGGCATCAAACTTACGAAATCGGGTCACTCTTTAAATAGACACAACCTACTTGACCTGGATTCAAAGCTCATGTTTTATGTTACATTATTCAAAATGAAAATCTCCAAAACTGTATTTAACAGTGATGGATAGACGAGGTATCACGAAACAGTGCCCTCATTTTCAGAGGCCACTAGATGGCACTCATGGCTTAGAAATGGTGTGATGTTTCATTGTCTTAACTCATGAGATCTCATCAACCTTTTACCAATATTGAACATATTATTAAAGTGGCATCAATAAAAGTAAGTATCGTGTAAATAGAGTCAGGAATGGAATCCAGACTACAGGTGTGTCGTGAACATCCTGTTTGCAAAGCAGTATCACCAAACTGTCAAAACTTCAGTGAAGCCTTAGGAAAGTTGATTTATTTTATTGACTTTATTTGCACATTGTGCTGTATAAAGTCAAGTTTCATGCAACACAGTGTGTTTACAGCATTGGTTTATCGGAGCACAGGTGACTGACAATTCCTTTAAATGTTCCGAAATCAAAACACAACTTGAAACGCCACTAGAATTAAACAACCTGTTGCTTGTTCCGTTATGAAAACATTTATTAGAAGAAATTGTAGTGTGTTTTGGTTATTTTCTAATTGATAAATGTTTATTTTTATTTATTTATTAAATGCTCCCTTCTTTACTGTATTTCAATTTTCTGTCAGCGGCAACTCAATGGTAGCTCTGATTTCCTCCCCCTTGTTCCACCCCTCACCGTTCACATAGAATCCTCCTAATTGGATTTTTGCAGCGAAACACAAAAAGGCCAGCTGAGGAGGTGAACAAAGCAACCCCTCCTCCCGGGAGACCCCACCTTCTGATCTTTCCCTTTTTGATATTGATATGTAGAATATGGAATTGCTCTGCCCCCTGCATGTTCAGGTCACATGACTGCGGGGATTGGTCATCTACATTCAGGATTCATTGACCTCACTGAGGAGGTGCGTCACTGACGGAACTGTGGTTCCGAGCTTGTTGCTTGTCACCGACATGGAACATGTACGTGTCCACGCCGTCACGTCCTTTTTTGGTTACACACAGGTGGGTTTTGTTTGGAATGTTCTGCGGAGAACATCCCCTGTAGTGGATTTTATTCATGTCAGACTTGATTATGGAAACAAATCCAGAAGAGCTGCAGGCTGAAAGTGGTTTAAAGGGTTTAATCAGACAACAACAAAATCTAAATTCTGAGAAGCAAACCAGACAGGAGAGCACAAGGTAACCCCACCGAGGTAACTGAACAGAGGAAACAAAGACGCGGCTGAACAAAAGCATCTGACAAGACCAACAAGCATCAAGGAAGTCAAAAACAAACCGGATCACGCGAGCGTGGATGGGAAAGGTGGGAATAATTCCAGCGCAGAAATGAAATGATTCCACTCAAGACATCAAGATGGTGGGATTTTATTCAGCTGGCAGCAAAGAAAATCATCTCAGCTGAAAACCATGTTTCCACTTTGCTTGTGGAAAAGTAGTGTGATTAAGTATAATAGGCTTTTAGCAACACCAAAACCTGCATTCCTCTTTCTAGTAATACACCGCAATGTGTGACTATTTTACAGCTTTTGTCGAGGTGTTTCTGCAGAAGAATATTTGATGATGTGCAAGCATGTGAATTGAACGCGAGACAGTGGGTAGCCTTGATTTATTTTACGCATGATGTCTGTAGCACGAAGCCAGAACAGCTCACACACATTTTCTGCTCTTGATATTCTATACAGTAAGTAAATGTGTAGCCTTCTATCTACCTTATTCTGCCTCTCTGATCCGCCATAGTGTGTGTCCACTAAACTGCTCCCAGACGAGTGACAAAAGAGGCGACCACACAAGTGTGCGTAGGTAGTGTGACCGCGTTGAGGGTGGTGTGACCATGCTTTAAGAATACAGCTGCCAAATACACAGCCCCTTAGACAGGCTGATCCAAAATGATGAATGGGTTAGCCTGTCTTGGAGCAACTTGATCTGGAGAAGCTAGAGCCATTACAGTTTAAACTAGAAAGGCACTGGGACAGCGCTTACCTTCGCCCAAGGCCCGTATCCAGCACATATTTTAACCAATATACAATGGTGCCTCGGTTTTCGAACCTCCCTGAATTTGGTCAAATCAGAGTCCGAACAAAAATTTTGAGATTTTTTTTGCTTCGGATTTCGAACAAAAATCCAACGCCCCCGAAAAAAGACGGAAAAATACATAACGTGTGCGGACCGATCAGCTGACCCACAACACGCTTTGTTATTGTGTATAAGTTACAAAGTTACAGTATTTTCTGGTCCACTTTGCCTCAAGCATTGGATCACACATATGCTGTACCTCAATTTAAATTGTGAATACTTTGTTGAATAATTTATGATGTATTTTCTTTTGAAAACATGTAATTATTTGGACTGCAACTCAAGCGTTGTACTGCATGTATGACGTCAGAGTAGAATTCAACTGCTCCGGCGCTGAGGCAGATGCGAAAGGCACTAGACGATTAAAGGTAGAAGCTTTGAAACATTCGCTGAGAGTGTTAAACACTGACTGTGACCCTCTCGAGCTTGTCCCACCTGCTGGCTCTCACTCAACTACCGAGTGAGTTGTAGTTGTAGTTCACTACTACTACGTCACACTAAACCTGATGTAACCTTTGATGCCGGTGGAAAACCAGTGCTCTCATGGTATTTGAATGTACATACGTATGTGAGATCTATGGCAAATTTCAAGCAAGATAAGAAAATAACACGTGTCATTCTTTCTTTCTTTTTCCCTGGATTGCACCGTAAATGTTTCATATATTTGGTGGTGGTGCCCTGTTTAACCTTTAACAAGAGGCACTGAATAAATAATGCTAGCATTAGAAAAGGTCTTTTCCACGTCTGAATTTCGACAAAATAGTCCATGATATTATTTCGAACTAACAATGCAGAATTCAAGGTGTGAAAACCTGAAAGTGCGTCTGGTCCTCTCCTTTCTTCACAGGCTTCAAAAGCGTGTCACTAGCACTACAGAGGAAGATGTGATTCTCCTGATCAAACATCACTTTTCGGTCAGACCTGCTCCACTCTTATCTATCTGATCCGTCATACCTCTAATCCGATAATCGCCACACAAAGATGGCTGGCCAAAATCGAGCAGCCCACTTTTCTTTTCATTTTTTTTTTCTTCTCTCCACAGCAGAAGTTATTTTGAAAGTTCAGAGGAGCTCGGGTGCTTCAGGGTTTGTGCGTTGCAGATGCAGTCATGCAGAACTTCACTTGGCATGACATCAGTTCAGCCTTCACAGCGCCCAAGGCGCTTCCATCTGACAGATTAACCAAGATTATTCCCTCTCTTTTTGTTTGCTCGCTTTTATATATCAAATATTCATTAAATCATTTAACCCCGGACAGAGGTAATGACTTCACTCAGCAAACCTGCACAGACTGAAATAACAATTCATACATTATGTATGTTTCCTCTCGCACTTCCAGGTTTTTACTTACAGGATTTCTGTCTTTATTTGAATAGTTTTCCTCTTCTTTTTAAAGTTGGATGACAGGTTGCTTATCTTTTCAAGTAGAGTTGTGTCGTCTGACTAGAGGTTCAATGTGAGGTGACAGAGTTACAGCCAGGACAATGGAAAAGGCAAGAAGGTCCCAGGTTTTGTTGGGGTCGAACCTCTGACATGTTTATGTTCTTGACTATAGATGGGCAGATGAGGCTTCATGAAACAGTGTCTTCATTTTCAGAGCCCACTAGATGACAGTATTGGCTCTAAAAGCTTTGGCTATGAACAAACCAATTCATACAAACCTCACATCATTTTTAAACCAAGAGCGCCATCTCCTGGTCTCTGAAAATAAGGACATTGTTTCATGAAGCCTCATCTGCCCATTGTTAGTTCTACCCATAGTCGAGACCCTCCCAGTGGGGTGGAATGAGAAACCTAGGTAACAACCCTGGAGACTGGAAATTAAAAGGTGAAGAAAAAAATGGCGATATGCTAAGATAGAAATGACCATAAAAATCAACCGCTTCAAGATGAAAATGGAATAAAAATGTCCATAAAAATACCTGCCTCCAACTGGGCCCCCTGGCAAGGTGCCGTTCCCTGTCAGTGAAAATGCAATAAATGGGACATAGCTTGTGTAAAAAAAAAAAAAAAAAAAATGAATAAGTAATTTAAAATGCAATACAATAAAATAATAATAATAATATTTCTGTATCTGACTGTTGACGGCAAGGACTGGAAAAATGCACCAGCTCAATATATACTGCACAGGGGCGAGCGCTCATAGAATGTCTGACACTAAAGCTGAATACATTTTCTTCGCGTGATCTATAACTGACTGTTTTCAGGTGTTTTGGACAACTTTTTTGAGTGAGTTTGTAGCATTCGCCACAAAGCTAAGTTGCTTAGTGAAGAGTGAATCTTCACTCTTTAATATATTTTCTTATATTATAATATTTTTTATTTCATATTATGTTAAATAAAAATATATGATTTATATTATTTTACATTATTGAAGAAGTACTGCTATACTTTTAAATATATGTTCCTCTGTTTTTTGTAATGCGTTGCTTCTATATTTTTTAAAATGTTAATGTATTTGTTGTTTCTAGTTTAAATAATACAGTTTTCGTTATAGATGCTTCAGAAACTCGGAATTCCAAAACAATAGTTTAAGGAATTGAGATAATCGACAAATTGGGTAAAAAAAAAAAAAAGGGACATATGAACCTGCCCACTACATTTGTTCGATTTACACAATACAATTGATGGGAATACAGTCAAAATGTGGCAGTTACAGTGGGTAGTTGTTAATACAGCAACCACGTACAAAGACCCTGGGTTCACATTCTCCTCAAGGCAGCCGAGGGTTGCAGGGGAACCAGGTTGTTGGTTTTTTGTACTTGCATAAGTTTCCTCCAGGCACTTCGATTCACTTCAACAGTCCGTTTTCTTTCATCCTCAGAAGGTCACAATGTCCCCTGACAAAATGCACTGGAGGTAAAAAATAGTGTTTCTTTGTTGCAAAACTTGCATTCATGACTTTGTTTTAGAAGAAATATAATGAATAAAACTACATAACTTTCTGCAAACATCGGCTATAATGCTGAAGCATGTTAAAGGTCTGATTTTAAGGGATCAAATGTATACATTTTAACTGTTATAAAGTGATTATTACACACTATTTAGACTATTTTTCACATTATACTCTGAATATTAAGGCAATTATTGTTCACTCAAATTAACTTTCAGCCTTCAAAGAAGCATAATTATTCCAACACACAGCATTAATTCCACGAACATGTCTCAGGGAGTCGGGAAGAAGCATGGTTAAGTGCGCTTGCTCTACAGGTCCTTTCACTCCAAGCAGTGACAGGTAAATGGATTTTCCACACCGACCTCAATATGAAACAAACAAGGTGGAAAAGCCTTCCTTCTCCTCCTTGTTCAATATGTC